>NC_056733.1:1070421317-1070623817 GCF_019279795.1 Protopterus annectens
TACTACGAATAACACTACAATGAAAATCACCCAATAGTGAGACCGTTAGTATGTGAAATTGAATTAAACTACAACCGTGTAATTTGTAGTCTTGTAATTGAAAATTATTCAATAAAAAGTAAAGTGTGAAGTAAGGCTGAACATGAAATATTTGTGGGAAACGTGAGGGAGAGTTCAGTGTGCTACATTTTTAATAAATGGGAAATAACTCTAACAAACTCTGCATTACTATAATCAACTCCATGGTTGAAGATGTGTTTAAATTGTGATTCCTGTCTTAACAAGGTTCTTCTCTTTGGTGAAGGAGCACAGCCAGCAGACATACGCAAACGTAGTTCATCTATCCTGTTTTGTTCCCTTACTACTGTATGCATAACATGACATGCCTCAACACTGTTTTGTGTCCTAGGCAAACACTGTATTGGAAACAGAGGTGGAAACCTAAATTATGTAACATGATGGATGCTAAATTTCTGTGGTTTACCAAGCATGTACCACTCGGTAAAATAGCGCAATAGTTGTTCACCCTCAACTGGAAAACCTTTCTTTAACTCGTGAAATGTTGGTAACACATCATCTTCATGAATGAAAGCTATAGCTACCAATCCCTTCACAGCGAATTGAAATGTAGCAGAGGAATTGTACAGATTGCCCAATCCTAGGCTCTGAATTTTTCTCCATAGGTTTCGTCCAAAGTGGAAAAAGCATCCCTTAGCTGTCACGTCTTGCATATTAACTTTAATAGTTTTTAGCGCGGCAATTTCTAAGTTGCAAAGTATGTAGGTTACCTGATACTCCAGCTGTTCTGTGGATAGTAAATATAATAAACCACTCCAAAGATAATTGTACGATTTCAATGACTTCTTTGCCAATAGGCAATACTCCAACGGAATGCTTTTAGTGTACGATCCACACTGAATAAATATGTGGATTGTATATAACTGCCTGTAATTTTTATTATTTACGAATTAGGTACCATCCAGTAGCCAGATAGTGGCTTGGGATAAATCCACAAGGTTTTGTTTAGTACTGAATATCACAACAATGTTCTCTTGATTAGAGTTTTATACAAGTTTTTGTAGGAATATACCACTTTTGAGTGGAAAATCATGCAAGCTGACATCCAACAACGAGAGAGCTCGCTTTACTTGCTTGCCTCTAAGTTTTGCACAGGTTCTTCTTACTTGCTTTTGCATTGCTGTCCTAGTAGGCATTGCTGGTACAAACTCAAGTGATGTGGATGCTAACGCATCGTCCACTATTAGGCAGGTAGAATCATTTGATGCTGATGCACGTTGCTTAAGGTTGTAACAGACAGTGTACTTCTCAATCTCAAAGGGATCTCCGGAATGATTACGTTGTACTATCTTTATCAACTCTTCTCCACAGGTACTACTGCTTGTAATTGCTCTACCCTTACATTGTTTAGTTATTTTGCGCTTGCAGCACCAGTACGTTCTGGTTTTGCTGCACCTTTCCTGGTAATAGATATATCCTTCATTGACAAGCAAGTCATATTTTTTTCTTGATTGAATAGTTTGGTATGTTTTTCCTATTAGTCCTGGGCTACACGCTACCATGTTCGCTATGTTTTTTGTTCACCAGTGAACGTAGAATGCAAAAAGTGGATGATATTTAACATGTGATGTTCTTTACTATTCTCTGAATTGTTAACCAATTAAATGAATATGTATATTAGGCATACGTTGTAATGTCATTCGTAGTAATGTATTTTCGGTAGAGTGTTATTTCGTAATAGTGTGGTGCTGCATTTCACTTTCGTTCTAATGAACATTCATTGTAATGTATGGTATCCATATTACATATATATATATATATATATATATATATATATATATATATATATATATATATATATATATATGTATATGGGACCCACAAATATCTGTATACTTGATATTGAAGAAAAAGTTCAAAACTCAAAAAATCTTAAGTTTACAAATATCTTATTAGCAGGGGGTGGGGGTGGGTGTGCAGGAGGGCATGTCATTGATTTTGGATGTGGTTTGATTTGTTAACATTTTGTGCTGCATGCCCTCATACCTTTTCCCAATTATATGTAGCAGCTATGCGGTAGCATAACAGTGGGAAAAGGGTATAAGTCCTTTGTATGGATAACTTCAGTATTGTTGATATTTTTGAGTTTTAGGTATTTAAGTGGTTAAATATTTTTGAGTTTCGATATTTTTTGTCAGTTTTAAGTTTTTAGATATTAGTGTATTTAGAGCATCTCTTTCTCTCTCTCTCTTCCTCCCCATCTATATATATAGGGTGGCCGATGTCCAAACAATTGAGCCACCTCGTGAACCACATGGTGCAGTGATGTACCATAATCCTGTCTTTTATTTCTTCTTTTTATTTTATTAGATTTATATTATTTTTATTATCTAGTCTCATTCCAAGAATGTCCTGAAATGTCTGGAGCCCCACAGTCAAAGGTAACATAAGGTAAGCACTGGATTTTTTTTTTTTGAAAACCAAAAACGTGGGTGTTTCCTCATCTTCAATGAATACCTCAAGCTGTGATTACTCACAGGTTGCTGCTCTCTAGCAGTCTTTCCTCAGCAACATCTTCAATGATGTTATTATTATTATTATTATTATTATTATTATTATTAATTTTCCTCTCTTTCTTCCATCAGCTAAACAATCCCACCCCTGTCCTCTTATCTGAATGGTAGCCCAATCATCTGCTAATTGCTGCCCCATTATAGCCAGTATCTTGACCCGATTCAAATGTTATCACCACTGAAACCCTGTCACTCCTTAGATCAGCTATTGCTCCAGAGTCATGATGTCCGTTGACTAAAATTCTTAGCTATCTCAGACCAGGGAATGATATTTACAGCAGTCATTTAAACTACCTGACCTACCTTGCCTCTGCTACCAGATTTGGCCTGGCAAAGTCACATGGGTGCTGGCAAATTGCATATCTAGCAAAATGCCTGCACCAAAGAGGGCAATCCCTACACATCCCACACTGTAAATGCCCCCTCACCCAAACCTAACATTATATCATTTACATCACCTAGGATCAGCAACCTGCCAATTACTAAGCTCAGAGTACAGAACTGTTCATGGACAATAATATCTGTCTTGGGAAAGGACAAACAATTAATATTTTAATGAATAATATTTAGTACTTGCGTTTTCATTTTCACTCTTTATATCACGCAGAAAAAGAAGTCAAACAGCACAAGGCCGAGTGCTTTTCTCCTCAACTCAGGAAATCAGTGCCAGAGTGATATTTAATTGAGTGCCAGCAATGTTTCACTTTCTAGGAAGATTTCTCCATTCTGTGAGTTGGTGTGACCATGGAGTTGATATATATAAGTCCAAGGGGTGTAGGGGGTTTTCATCAAAAATCATTCTCAGTGCTTCTTCTGTTAGAGCGTTGGAAGTAATTACTAGTTTTTGATACTTTGTTTTGTAGCTGTGTGATTGCAGACTTAGTATATGGGAGTATTAAGTATTAATCTCCATACATGGAGTAACAGTGTGCTTGCTTTCCACAAAGAAATGCCCTTTACATTTCATCAAAACATAAACTGTGTGGTTAAAACAAAGAAGGCTATATTTTTTTACACTGTAACTAGGGTTTTAGCCTTTCAGCCACCTATGTATGAAACATATAGCAGCAGCAGGTATATTGCATAAGAAAAGTCATTTTAGGAATGCATTCTTGAAGGAGTGTGAAACCTGGAAATTAAGAGCTTTAAGAAATAAGCCATACAATGATTTACAGAGCTGTGATGTCCCTTACCTCAACTCGTTAAGCAATATTACAATGTGACTATTGTTTGCCTATGTGTGGGTTCAAATTCCAGTGTTGCTAGTTTTAACAAAACAAATAGCACTAGGTTGGGAGGGTGGCCTAATGGTTAAGGTGTTTGCCTTACAAACACAAGGTCCAGGGTTTGAGTCTCACAAGGGTTAATTTCTAGGATTAAAATGGCTCGCAAGGGCAGTTAGCTTAGTACTAATCTATGAACCTATCTATAAGTACCTGATCTAAGAATCTAAACCTTGTCTGTGACATAAACAAGACATGTTAGATGAACAGTTATGTGTCTCAGAGATTACCCCTTCTCTGGAACAGACTCCCATTTATGTGAAGCAGAGCTCTTCACTAAATCTATTCAAGCGTAATTTGGGCCAATGGATTGGAAACTGGAAATTCACTCTTGGTTTGTCACCTGGGACCCTTATGGACAGGGGAAGTTTGTAAATGCCCAAAGGTACAAGCATATATCAAAGCCTATGGACATTAATTGGGAAAAACTGGGATGTAAATGGCTAGGTTACAAAGGCTCTAGGGCCATTAGCCTAGTAACCTCCCATGATCCTATGGCATTTACAAGGCTTATTGTAGGTTTATGATAATTAAAGTGCCAGAATTCACAAAACATTTTTTATTGCCAGGATAACACTATGACCAGATGTAGCTTTACATGAACATGACTAAAAGTAACATAATAGAAAAGGAAACATATAACTGAAACTTAAAGAGAAGATCTAACCAGAGTTGCTAAAGGCTTAACTATATGAAGGAAAATGAGAGGGGTCTGTGGACATCCCTACATAATTCTGTTACATAGCAATATAGTTTCTTAAATTTAACAACCTAACATTACTGTGGTGAAAGCTCCTTAATACATTGAAATCACTTATGAAATAATGAAATAGAAACTCAACTGCAAAAGCACACTAAAGAATATATTCAGTTTATGACACTTAAAAATTATATTAAAAACCATAGCAAGAGTTTAAGATTTGAACTTCATATTGCATGGTTTAGTAGCAAATCTTTTTTTTCAGTCAAATTCTTCATGGCATCCAGTATGTATCTATATATTATTGTCATCATTTTGATAAAAAAATCATATGCTTATCAAAGTATCCTATTTTCATTATATTTCATTGAAATAGCATGAACAAATAGACATATACAAGTATGCGGACATCTGCTGCATATATCTGAACACATAATTTCATTCTCACATTCTGGCAGGTGTCTGGAGTACAGAAACTTTCAGCCAAAGGTAAAATATACAGTTTCATTCTATGATGTATGGCTGTCCCTCACTGAATACGTCCATCCCCTCCTTCTAGTGTATGTGCATCACCTGATGCCATCCATAGCATATCCTATCCTCTCCTTTTTTCCTCATGCCTACATGCATAATTTTTTACAATCCATAGCTGCTTTTTTTGCCCATCATTCTTTCTTTCTCCCCAATTTTTGCATGCCTGAATGCACACATGCCATAGACCTTAAACCTTTGTACATTCCCAGAACATATTTATCACCCCTATATCTTCCTCCTCACACCTCCAGTATTACCGTTATGTGCTCTAAATGGCAAAACTGTGCCAGTGTCCAAAACCAGTTGTGGATAACAGGTGTGATCCTATGATATCAGGAAAGATCATAAACCAAAAGCAAAGACCTTTGGAAGAAACAAACAGTTGGGTATATATATATATATTTTTTTGTTATCAGGAAAGATAATACACTGTTCATCATAGCTAGCATAACTAGCAATATCCTTCATTCAGCCAAAGTATTTTCAGTCATGTCTCAACTAAGCCACAGTTTGCATATTGCCTGACTGTATAGACTGTGTAAGAAGTTTTTCAAGATGTCACATCTAAGTTCTCTGCACATTTTACGAAAGTTTTAATGTTAAAAAAAAGGGATGTGTAGAGAATGGACATTGTAAAGGATGACAATCTTAAGTTTGATCAACATATTATTCAAACAATTAAAAAGGCCCAACAGAAATTTAGCTCCCTTTACAGGGAAAAACAGTACCTTAGAGACTCAACATGAAAACCATTAGCCTCATCCTATTTGCTTCCAGCCCTCATACCTCTCACCCTCTTAGTGCAAGAAATCTGCATGAAGCCTGACAAAATGGGGGGACATAATCCCAAAAGTAGGTACAGATTTTAAATATAGCTCTTACAAACATAAAACGCTGTTAGAGTAACAGGGTTTGTGTTAACATACATTTTCTGAAGGATTTAAAGTCTGAACCTCAAAAGTAAGTCATTATTTAGTGACTTCAATTCTTAGATTATCCCAGTGATTTGCCAGAAAACCAGACATTTTATGAGAAAAAGACCAAAAATATGAGGCAAAAATCTGGACATTCTGCGAAAATCCACGCAGTTGAGATGCATATACCTTGCCTATACTTACAAACCAAAGCTTTACACTAAAATCCAAACTAACCTCTTGTTATAACAAAGTAGCTAAATTTGCTGCCAACACTGCACACTGAGCTCATCACTGCCAAGCCTTAATGCAGCCAAGCTGGTTAGAGCTTAATAGCTATATCACATGCTCTCAGCTTGTTATTACATCAAAACGTCTTGTGAAGTCCTCCAAAATAAACTATGAATCCAAATTAGCTTCCTCAACTAAAGACAACCATAAGGTGTTCTTTAGTTACATCTGTAATCTAAAAGGAAAGGCCTAGATTTGTATCGAACTGGTAGTTAATGATACCACATATACTGAGCTTGTGGACATAGCTAACCTGTTGGCCAACAGGTTCTGTGAAAACTTCACTCTCTTGTTCCCCCCACACATACCTTATAATATCCCTGTCACCTGTCCCCTACCTTGTATCTCTGAAGAACAGGTCGTGAACACCCTCTCTAAGGCCAAAAACACAGCATCTATGGGACCTGATAACATCCCAGTCTGTGTCCTACATGGGCTCCAACAAGAATTAGCAACACTATTGGGTTCTCATTTCAGTCATAGTCTAAGCACCGGCTTCATCCCAGCTGAATGGAAAATGGTCACCATTATGCCCTTGCACAAAGGTGGTGCTTCCACTTCCCCTGGGAACTATAGACCTATTAGCTTGACTAGCCTTATCTGCAAGGCCATGGATTGAATCATCATGGATCTTATCAGAAAAGATATAGGCAATCTCCAAACACTTGACCCTACTCAGTTTGGATTTGTCAAAGGGAGATCATGCCTGGTAAACCTGGTGGACTTCTTCAAAACAGTCAATAAGGCCCTGGACAAGGGGAAATCTGTGCATACAGCCTACCTAGACTTAGCCAAGGTGTTTGACACTATCTGCCACTCAGGCATCATTGGCAAACTCACCAAGCTAGATATCAACCCTCATATCATTGGATGGGTCACAAACTGGTTCACTGATAGAACCCGTATAGTCAAAATAGGGGAATCCACCTCCAACAGCAGACCTGTAATCAATGTTTTTTCACAGGGATCAGTCCTGGAACCTCTACTGTTTGGAATCTATTTGTACAAAGTACAAGCAAAAAATAAAGGTCTGTGGCTGACAATATTTGCTGATGACTGCAAACTAGGAGCAGCCATATAATCGTCAAATGATGTCAACATCCTATAAGACTGTCTTACACAAACAAATGACTGGTGCTGAAGTCACAGCCTTAAACCCAATGCAAAAAAAATGTATTATCATCTCTTTTAGTAAAGATGATGTTGCTGCTAACTACCTCATCAACTGCAATACCTTAAGTATGTACACAGTGGTGAGAAACCTGAGCACAGAGGTTGACAGCAGCCTTACCTTTGGCCACCATGTATCCACAGTGGTAAGAAGGACATTCTATACTGCTCAAATCATATGTAACAGCATTGCCTCCATAAAAAAAGAAGTTATAACCTCCCTGTACACTTCCATCATCAGGCCAATAATTGCGTACAACACCCCTTTTGGTATGTACCTTTCCAAGAACCTGCAGCAATTAGAAAGACCACAAAGGTTCTTCACAAGGAAAATTCAAGGTCTTTTGAAATCATGGTCACTTTATTCTGTTTCATACAGACTACTGAGAGGCAATCTCTGCATTGCACACAAGGCAGTCTCTGACCCTGCTTTATTGGAAATGCTGCATCTGCATAAGTCAAATGGTACATGGATTACTTGCTCTAAAGACCTTGACCTGGTATGTGACATTAATAGAACCTGCTGGAGGGACAGACTTGTCTCCCAGAGGTTACCACACCTTTGGAATGGACTCCCATTTCATTTCAAACAGAACACCTCAATGATCCTCTTCAAATGCAATCTGGAAAATTGGATGGGTAACTGTAAATTCAGTCCGGGGATGCCACCTGTGTCCCTCTTAGACAGGGGCAATAGGTGCTGATTGTGGAAATAAGGGTAGAACTTGGCTGGGTTTGTAAGGGCCCTAGGGCCATTAGCCTAGTAACATCCTATGATCCTATGATATTTTCCTGAACAATGCCCTACATTAAAGAAACATATTATTCTCCTACACTCCCACAAGGAACCTCCAGTCTGGTGACCAATTTCTACTTAGCACTACTTAGGCAAATAATTCATCTGGGGACTTTCTATACTCCTGGTACATCTCCAAACTCTGGAACACCATCCCGATACAAGTAACAATGATTAACAAACTCTCAAGCTATAAAATCTCACTCAAACAATACCTTACCCAATCCTGGTCACGTACATGCCATACCTCTCAACCACTTAGCTCAAGAAATCTGGACAAAGTCTAAGATAATGGGGGTACAAAGGCCCATAATAGAGACATGTTTTAAATATTGCTCTTATGAATTTAGAATGTTGATATAATAAAAGGTTTTGTGTTAACATACATTTTCTTAAAGCTATAAAGTCTGCAACTGAAATGCATGCCATTATTTAGTGACATTAATCCTCAATGAGTTGCCAGAAAAGTACAGATTTTATGATGAAAAAAACAAAAATATCAAGCAAAATTCTGGACATTCTGCAAAAATCTGGATGGCTGACAGGTATGGTGCCTGCTCATCATAAGGTTGAGACATCTAATGAAAGCACAGACTCCTTTTAGCTTTACACTAACTTTTGCCTTCCTCTACTTGAATCATTACACCCCTAACAACTTCCCCTAATGTATTTGAATCAATGCATCTCTTTTTGCCCTCTTAAATAACACTTTTCATATTGCTGTTTTTCAAACTGTCTCCATTCACCAATCTACCCCTCTCATACATCTCCTGTATATCTGAGTTATAAACCTTCTAGTACACAAATTTTGAACAGGCTACCTAAACAGAACTAATTTTATGCTAGGCTCTAAATAATCTTAAGAATGATAGGAATATTTCAATTAGACCAACTGGTAAAGGTGGTCTTGTGGTGGTGTTAGACAGGGATGACTATAATTTTTATATGATGGAAATGTTGAGTAATATGACATTTTATTCACTTATAACCATGCAAGATGTCCATGAACATGTCTCAAGGGTATATAATACACTGGATGATTTGAACAGAAGTGGGATAATTACAACAGAAATGTTTGACTTTTTATAGGTCGAGAATCCATTAATCCCCCACAATCCGAGGTCTGCCAAAAGTTCATAAAGATCCTATACACCCACCAATAAGACCCATAGTGGCAGGCAGAGGTTGGGTCACTGAACCCTTATCAGTATACATAGAGAAAATGTTGAGACCAGTGGTGGACTTGAATGCATTTATTCTTAGAGACTCCAAACAATTTTTATTAGATCTCTACAAGGAAACAGCAAGTACACCAGATAATTTCCCCTATCTACTAGTCATGATGGACGTCAAGTCCCTTTTACTATCATTCCTAACCAGCAGGGTATAGATAGCATCCATCAGTACCTAACACACTACACTCACACCCTAGAATCCAAGGTAGATTTTATTTGTTTGTTATTGGAGATGGTGTTAGAGAATAATATTTTTCTCTTTAATAACGAATTGTTCCTGTAGCGGGATGGCATAGCTATAGGCACATCTTGTGCCAATAGCTACGCCAACCTTGTGATGGCTATGTGGGAGAAACAGAAATTGTTCTCTCTGCCTCGCTACAAGAAGCATGTCATCTTTTACAGACATTTTGTGGATGACTTGTTTCTTTTTTGGGCAGGTAACTAAGGTGATTTGAACAGTTTCTTTGAGGAAATAAACTCACTCACAAACTTCCTGAAATTTACTATGACAGTATCATCAAGTAGTATTCCTTTCTTGGATGTTTTTATCGAACACCTAAGCAATGGCAAATTAAACACAGGTGTATATAGGAAACCCTGTCATAAAAATACATTATTACATAGAGAAAGCATCCATCCTAGATATGTGTTTACTAACATTATTAAAGGCCAGGCCATTCGAGCATCTAGATTAAATCCTATGCAAGATAGCTTTGAGATAGAATTAGCAGGCCTTCATGATAGGTTACTAACAAGGAAGTATAGAGCAGATGAAATTTCAACAGGTTTTCAGAGTATAGAGCATCTTAGGTCAGGTAAAGCATGTTCTTATTTTTCAGAGCAAGGCAATGAAAAGTATACTATAAAATGTAAATACACTAATACCAATATACTACCACAGAAAATATCATTATTTTATACATATGATTTTTATCAAATAAGAGATATCATATGTAAGCATTGGAATGTATTAACTGTTGATCCTAATATTAAAGAAATCGTGGGTGAACACCCACAGTTTTTATTTAAAAATAAGAAAAATTTACATAGACTTCTATGTTATTCAAATGTTATTTCTTCCCATGACCATAATAGTTACCTAGGTACAAAACCCTGCAATAAATGTAATTTTTGTCCTTATATGTGTGATTCTAATATGTTTGTTCATCCTAATACATCTCAACTTTATAGTTTTGATGTTACAGCTAACTGTAGTACGGAACATGTTGTTTACCTTGCTTTATGTTCTTCCTGTCCTGCCTTCTATGTCGGTAAAACCAACAGATGGCTTAGGGCCAGAGTGAAGGAACACTTATCAAATTCGCATTCAATCTAATACAAATGCTCTTTCTAAACATATTCTAGAAACTAATAGTTTACATACATTTAAGTTTATGGTTTTATATATTAATACACCTAGCTTGAGGGGAGGGGATGTTAGAAACTTTACTGAAAGAAATGAAACGAATTGGATCATTAGATTCCAGGCACATGTTCCTCCTAGTCTTAATGATAAGTTCCCCTTAAAACCAGCTCTCAAGAATAGGAGATTTCTTTTTAAATGATTTTTAACCAATTTCCTATACATATTATTTAATGATGGGTCATAATTGCTTTGTTATATATTTTTAAGATTGGTGCTTTTCACCATTATTTTGTATTAGCTTTTTAAAAAATATGATATATTACTTAATTTGTATATTAACTAATTATGATGTCATCATATAATTGAGAATGTAATTGAAGATGTTTTCACACACACACACATATATATATATATATATATATATATATATATATATATATATATATATATATATATATATATATAAGGTGTGTACTGAACTGATCTGTACTCTTACGGTTTGAAGAAGCCACCTTGGTGAAAGTGCTTACCAGATATCTGTTAATAAAAGAATTGTCTTTTATCAAGAAGTTGTGATAGCAGTTTACCTCTCTGAATTGGATATATCACTTGTATTCAGTCTGAATAGACATTTTATATGCTGACTACAGTCATCTGCATGGTTTTGATCTTGAGCTGTGTATATTATACAACTTTATTTTTCTACTTTTTGCTCAAGAGCGCACATTTTCCTGTGGTGCCAACAGTTATTTTAGTTATTTCTACATATATTCTTTGGAGTCACTACAGGAAGAACATGGCAGACCCTACTGACAACTTTGTTGAATTGCCTTATATCCCAAATAAGACAGGGAGAGAAAAAATGTCCCACACTCGTTTTCTGGATTGTGTTATTGGTGACGTCAACACGCTACTTTACTTTGAAGTTATTGTGTTAGGAAGTGAAGCAACTCCAAGCAACATTGACTTTAATGCTTTAAACGAAGCGTTTTCAACACTTGAGACTAATATATTGAAGCTGAAATGCCTTCAGATGCAACACTTCCATTTCGAAGAGTGTATTAAGAAAAGAATAATACCGAGAGGACTCAAAATCCTAAAAATGCCTACTACAGGAAATGTTTATCCAGAACTATTGTATCGCTGGCAACAGCTTAACACTGAGGTGAGCATTAGTTATATGTCCCTTCTCAATGAATTTTTTTCACCTGAAGAAACCAAACTGAGGGAACTTATTCAAAAACAACAAACTGACTTATACCAAAGTTTTTCTGAAACTGTTGTTGAGCCGTTGATGGAACGCTTATTAGACAGTGTTTCTTTGTCTGAAAAACGTTTGTTAGAACAGAAGAAACACAAGCTCCAAAGATATATATATATGACTTTTCTCATGGCCAAGTTTTTACTTGGCCTAGGAATGGTACCAGTAACAGGCAACATAATAGTAGAACTAGTAATGGTCTGTCATATGTATCAGTTTCAAATTCCACAGGTGTTAATCTTGCAAATAACAGTAGAAATACTCTAGATAATGTAACTGCACAAAAGGTTAATAATGCTGTTGATAATAATTATACTGCTATTAGCTCTGTTATTCCTAATATTGTGAATTCAGTTACTGTTGCAGTAGATGATGAATATTTGGATCTACAGCCTAATATAGACGCTAATAATATTAAAAATGCCATTCCAGACAATGGTGGAAGTGAAGTTAATTGCACTGAATATGTACAAGAGAGTAGACATAATTATAACTTTCTCATTGCCTCTACATCTCTAGATACTGAACCAGTTGTTCATAGAAAAACTACTTTATATCCCAGTATTTCAAGTAATTTTCAAACATCCTGCTCCTTTCCCAATTAGCATCACATATAGAAAGGGAAGAAGTCGCTCTATGAGCAGGGGAAGGCAAAAAAGAAAAGGCTCAGGGGGAGAAATGAAAGAACCCACATTGAAGAAAATGTGGGAGAAAATGACAATAACTTAGTCTGGAATCTTTCACATAGACCATTAAACAAGTATGAGTTATAAGTTTTAAATAAGGGTCTCTCTTTTATACCCACTACTAACAGCAATATGACAGATTCTATTTTAGGTATTAAATTGTTTGCTCGTAATATACAATAAAAGTTGTTGTTCAACAATGTTACTAGTAATACTCGGAATTCACAATTTCGTAAACCTAGTGTCTTTGTGCCCAACTTTCATCCCTTCGTGGATGCATTTTGTAAAATGGTCGAAGATGATATTTACACTACTTCTAAGAAGTCATATAGTAATTTTAAGAAAGAAAATGTAACTTTTTGGCAGAAAAAGGCTCTAAATATCTTAAGAATGATAGGAACATTTCAGTTAGACCAGCCGATAAAGGTGGTCCTGTGGGGGTGTTAGACAGGGATGACTATAATTTTTATATGATGGAAATGCTGAGTGACATGACATTTTATTCACTTATAACCATGCAAGATGTCAATGAACATGCCTCAAGGCTATATAATACACTGGATGATTTGAATAGAAGTGGAATAATTAAAACCAAAATGTTTGACTTTTTATGGGTCGAGAATCCATTAATTCCCACCATCCAAGGTCTGCCAAAAGTTCATAAAGATCCTATACACCCACCTATGAGACCCATAGTGGCAGGCAGAGGTTGGGTCACTGAACCCTTATCAGTATACATAGAGAAAATGTTGAGACCAGTGGTGGACTTAAATCCATTTATTCTTAGAGACTCCAAACAATTTTTATTAGATCTCTACAAGGAAACAGCAAGTATACCAGATAATTTCCCCTATCTACTAGTCACGATGGATGTCAAGTCCCTCTTTACTATCATTCCTAGCCAGCAGGGTATAGATAGCATCCATCAGTACCTAACACACTACATTGACACCCTAGAATCCAAAGTTGATTTTATTTTATTTGTTATTGGAGACGGTGTTAGAGAATAATATTTTTCTCTTTAATAACGAATTGTTCCTGCAGAGGGATGGTGTAGCTATGGGCACATCTTGTGCCAATAGCTATGCCAACCTTGTGATGGCTATGTGGGAGAAACAGAAATTGTTCTCTCTGCCTCGCTACAAGAAGCATGTTATCTTTTGCAGACATTTTGTGGATGACTTGTTTTTTCTTTGGACGGGTAGTGAAGGTGATTTGAACAGTTTCTTTGAGGAAATAAACTCACTCACAATCTTTCTGAAATTTACTATGACAGTATTATCAAGTAGTATTCCTTTCTTGGATGTTTTTATCGAATGCCTAAGCAATGGCAAATTAAATACAGGTGTATATAGGAAACCCTGTCATAAAAATACATTATTACATAAAGAAAGCATGCATCCTAGATATGTGTTTACTAACATTATTAAAGGCCAGGCCATTTGAGCATCTAGATTAAATCCTATGCAAGATAGCTTTGAGATAGAATTAGCAGGCCTTCATGATAGGTTACAAACAAGGAAGTATAGAGCAGATGAAATTTCAACAGAGCATCTTAGGTCAGGTAAAGTGTGTTCTTATTTTTCAGAGCAAGGCAGTGAAAAGTATACTATAAAATGTAATTACACTAATACCAATATACTACCACAGAAAATATCTTTATTTTATACATATGATTTTATCAAATTAGAGATATCATACGTAAGCATTGCAATGTATTAACTGTTGATCCTAATATTACAGAAATTGTGGGTGAACACCCACAGTTTTTATTTAAAAATAAGAAAAATTTACAACGACTTCTATGTTATTCAAATGTTATTTCTTCCCATGACCATAATAGTTACCTAGGTACAAAACCCTGCAATAAATGTAATTTTTGTCCTTATATGTGTGATTCTAATATGTTTGTTCATCCTAATACATCTCAACTTTATAGTTTTGATGTTACAGCTAACTGTAATACGGAACATGTTGTTTACCTTGCTTTATATTATTCCTGTCCTGCCTTCTATGTCGGTAAAACCGACAGAAGGCTTAGGGACAGAGTGAGGGAACACATATCAAATTCACATTCAATCTAATACAAATGCTCTTTCTAAACATATTCTAGAAACTAATAGTTTACATACATTTAAATTTATGGTTTTATATATTAATACACCTAGCTTGAGGGGAAGGAATGTTAGAAACTTTACTGAAAGAAATGAAACGAATTGGATCATTAAATTCCAGGCACATGTTCCTCCTAGTCTTAATGATAAGTTCCCCTTAAAACCAAATCTCTAGAATAGGAGATTTCTTTTTAAATGATTTTTAACCAATTTCCTATACATATTATTTAATGATGGGTCATAATTGCTTTGTTATATATTTTTAAAATTGGTGCTTTTCACCATTATTTTGTATTAGCTTTTTAAAAAATATGATATATTACTTAATTTGTATATTAACTAATTATAGGTTCATAGGTTCATAGGTTCATACTAGGCTATCTGCCCGAGGGCATTTATAAGCCTAGCCCATAGTTTTGTGGCTTACACCACCCCTTTTGTATGGGGAACTATACCCATTATTTTGATGTGCCTCTGTCTAGCAGTGACACTGAGGTAATCCCTGGAGTATATCTGCGATCTCCCATCCATTGGTCAAGATTTCTCTTGAACAAGGCCAGCGAGGTACTCTGCCTCACATATACCGGGATTTTGTTCCACAGCATAGGGAGTCTTTGGGTGATGAATCTATCCCTCCAGCACGTCTTATTAATAGCCATGTCGAGGTTTAAGTCTCCCGCCCTTGTGGCTCTGATGGATCTAGATTTTTTGAGGTGAAGCATATTCATCAAATCTGGGTTAGACATGGCCTTGTATGTCAGGCAAAGGTCACCTCTGAGCAAGTGGTAAGCGACTGAATAGAGCTGGAGTTCTTTCAGTCGGGCAGCATAGGACAGATTTTTGAGACCCTTTATCCTTTTGGTGAGGAACTTTTGTGGCCTCTCCAGCTGCTGCAAGTGTCGGGTCAGATACATTCCGAATGGGGCATTGTACTCAATCATTGGTCTGATGAGTGATGAGTATAGGGAGACTATGACCTCCCTTGATCTAGATGTGAATCCCTTCATGATAAGGTGGGCAATGTAGAAGGTCTTCCTAACTACTTTAGCTACATGGGTGTCGAATGACAGGCTACTGTCAACCTGGGTCCCCAGGTCCCTGATAACTTCTTCTGAGCTCAGAGGATTACCACCTATATGGTAGCTAGGGGTAACCTTGTTTTTCCCGAAGGGTATGACTATGCATTTTTTGGCATTTAACTTTAGGCCATGGCTCTGGCACCAGTCATCCGTTTCTGTGAGACCCTTCTGAAGGATATCTGTGTCAGATGTGTTTTCGACTACGGCCCAGTTTGCAGTCATCTGCAAACTTTGTCAGCCATAACCCTCCTGTGTTTGCTTGTACTTGGAAAAGTAGATGCCAAACAAGAGTGGGCCCAGGACTGAGCCCTGTGGGACACCACTTGTGACAGGCTTTGAGTCTGACATGGCGCCAGCAACTCTGACCCTGTGGGTTCTGTCACTCAGCCAGTTTGCAACCCATCTTGTGATGTATGGGTTAACATTTAAGCTGATGAGTTTTTCAATGATACCCGAGTGGGGTATTGTGTCGAAGGCCTTCGCCAAATCGAGGTAGGCTGTATGGACTGCCTTTCCCTCATCAATGGCTTTGGTGACTGTTTCGAAAAAGTCAACCAAGTTTAAAAGGCATGATCTGCCTTTGACAAAGCCAAACTGGGTTGGATCCAAAGTCTGCAAATTCCCTATGTCTTTATTTATGAGGTCCATTATGATCCTCTCCATAGCTTTGCAGATAAGGCTTGTCAAGCTAATGGGCCGGTAATTTCCAGGGTCTGTGGAGGCACCGCCTTTGTGAAGTGGGACCACAGTCGCAGTGCGCCACTCCCTGGGTACGTATCCAGAAATGAGACTATGATTAAACAGCTGTCCTAACTGTGGGTTTAATTCCTCATTGAGTTCGTGGAGCACACAGCCTGGGACGCCATCAGGTCCCATGGATGCTGTGTTTTTTGCTTTGGAGAGAGCAGTTCTCACTTGGGCATTTGAGATGTTTGGGGGGCTGCAACCATTTGGTATAGATATCTCTCCTTTTGGGGGGGGGAGAAGTTTGCACTGAACCTGTCAGCCAGTATGTTGGCAATGTCTGTAGGATCAGTAATCTTCACATCATTTTGAACTAGTTCTGAGCATATCTGGGAGTTTCCTCCCAGGTTTCTAACATAGCTAAAGAAGGCCTTATGATTGTCTTTTGAGTCTTTAGCTATTTTTCTCTCAAAATTTGCTTTGGATGATTTTATGAGAGCTCTTAGCTTTTAACTTATAGTGATCAAAGGTGTCTTACCTTTTAAGGATTTTGCTCTATCTTGTAGTAGCTTCCTCCTTTTGTTGTAGAGTTTGTTTATGGCTGGGGTCCACCAGACTGGACGCTTGCCCTTGGTACAAAGAGTCTTTGTTTTGCTTGGGATTGCCTTATCCATGCAGTCCTGCAGGTGCTGGTAGAAGGCATTTGTAAGTGATTCAGCGGCTTGAGTACTGTTTTCCGCCGGCTCGGGGGCCTTAAAGGAGACCACACTAGTCTTTAGAAGTGTGAAGTCGGCTTTCTAGAAGTTTTTTACTGTGGTCTTTTTTATTTCAGGTGGGGGTGGGATGAGGACCTCCAGCAAGATTAGTTTGTGATCTGATCTCACCAGTGAGGGGTATACTTCCGGTGTTGAACATTGTGCTCCCATGTTCGTGATGATGAGATCAAGTATGTTTTCTCCTCTTGTGGGGATGGTGACTAGTTGTTCCATGGCATTTGAGTTTATGAATTCCAGGGACTTTTGGGCTAGGGTGTTTGGGCTTGAGTAGTGTTCCCAGTCTATATTAGGGTAATTGAAGTCACCTAGTATGATGGTGTTTGGAGATACATTTATCCCTTCTAGTGTTTTCAGGAAAGCCATGTGAGGTTCCTGAGTTTGTGAGGGTGGCCTGTAACATGCTACAATTTGCAGAGCAGTCTTGCCTATGGTTAATTGCACCTGGATGGTCTCCGATGCATCGTGCGTTGCCACCAGTCTTGAGGTGTGGGTGTCCTTGATGAATATGGATACCCCCCCTCCTTTCTTGGTATTGTCTGGATTTTGGGGCCAGAACGCATGGTATGAGGTAAAACCTGTTAGTGCTGGGGTGCTCTCAGGAGCCTTGAACCAGGTTTCTGTCACAGCACAGACATCGATGTTCTCCATACTGAGAAGGGCCTCGAGTGCGTGCATTTTGAGATTTAGACTTCTGGCATTGAGCAGCATTACCCTTAGTTTTTTTTCTTTTTTGTGTTCTAGGGTGGTAGGTTTAGACTTTGAGCCTTGCCTAAAAAAGGCACTATGGGGGTGGCAAGAGCCTTTGCCAATATCCGGAATCCCAGGGGTGACAGGTGCAAGCCATCCCTTGCGGCAGCGTGGCTTGTCCAGCATGTCATCCCAGGCAGACAGACATTGGATCCTCTTTGAATGACACCAGAGTTTAAGCCAATTGTTAAAGCTGATCATCTTATCTCTGTATTGTGGCATCATTCTTGGTGAAGGTAGGATACTGCTCAAGGTCAGGGTCATACCTGCCTGGGCTACATAATCAGAGAGCTCCTCAATGTCTCTTTTCATGTAGTCCAAGGAGGTACGTCTCAGGTCGTTTACACCAGCGTGGACAATGACTATCATATAATCATATATAATCATAATCATAATCATATGTCATCATATAATTGAGAATGTAATTGAAGATGTTTTCACACACATATATATATATATATATATATATATATATATATATATATTATATATGTATATATATATATATATATATATATATATATATATATATATATATATAAGGTGTGTACTGAATTGATCTGCACTCTTATGGTTTGAAGAAGCCACCTTGGTGAAAGCGCTTACCAAATATCTGTTAATAAAAGTATTGGTTTTTATCAAGAAGTTGTGCTAGCAGTTTACCTCTCTGAATTGGATATATCGTTTTTATTCAGTCTGAATAGACATTTTGTTTGCTGACTACAGTCATCTGCGTGTTTTTTTTCTTGAGCTGTGTATATTATACAACTTTATTTTTCTACTTTTTGCTCAAGAACGCACATTTTTCTGTGGTGCCAACAGTTATTTTAGTTATTTTTAATCCTATGCTATGCTCTCTCAGTCATATGCTGTTACCACAAACCTCCTGTACATTACAATATCTCCATCCTCTCCCAAATTGTTTTATAACTTACTTCACTGTATCTCTTGAATCTCTGGAATAGGGGAAGTTCGTTGATGCCCTAGCCAAATTTCCCCTAGTAGTGCAAACACCACCTTGGGTATCCCCTGAAAAGGGGCCACAAGCCAAATAAGACTAACCAGGTCTACAAATAATAAATATAAACAAATAAATAATGTGACATTGACAATGAATATTCTGTAAAGTGCTGTTTTTGACTTATAAAGTCACATTTATATAAATATAAACCTTTTACCCAAGTCATGATATGAATTAGGTTTGTCTGACCAGTTTATCTTTCTGCCTGCTCAGGATCTGATATAACAGAGAAGCATAATTCAAATTCACAGCAGCTTATCATTTTTCTTGTACCTTGATCCCTGAATATCTCACTCCTGCCTACCTTTTTTATTAATTCCTCCATAATAAAAAGAGAATAGGATACATATTGTTACATGTACATCTATTTTTCTAATTTCACTGAAGACTAAATTCAATTCAGGAAGGTCTCATACACCTTCTAAAACATCTGGCATAGGTAGTCCTAGTCCATCTGCAATCATCAGAAAACAGGCAAAAACCTTTCTAACTTTGCCAGATATTTTTCTATGTGGGCATTAACCCTCTGTGCATGTACTTTAGTGACCCATTTAAAAAATGTTTTGATGACAGTAGGCAGAGTTGTTGTGTCACCCTTCTATATTTTTACTTCATTTCAAAGCCTATAGACTATTTTGGTCTGCCTTTCCCCACTTCTGGCAACACCTAAATTAACAAGCCCATTTCAACAGAATCATAATCCTTCTGAATATCAAAACATATGGTTCCTGCATTTAGACTCTCTTTGTTACAGACTTTCTACATAAATGATCCACTAACTGGTAGCATACATATCTTTAGTGTAGATGGCTATGGGTTCGATTTCCACAATAGGTAGATGGCTTGCTGATATGCCAGTGCAGCATAATGTAGGTGCTGCATTGCTGGGTGTGTCAGACTTTATATGAGATGTTAAATCAATGCCCCATCTTTATGAGTAGGTAGTAACTCAGGTGCATGTAAAGATCCCATGGCATCTATTAAAATGAGGAAGAATTCTTTATTTCACAAAAAAACTTTAATACAGTATTATTTATAAAATATCTATTAAATCATATATATTCTAAATCTAACTGTAAAATTTACATTGGTTAACAAATAAATAAATTAATAAAAACATAAATAAATGATTACCTAAGTAAATAAATAAATAACTTATTTTAAAACATTTTATATATATATATATATATATATATATATATATATATATATATATATATATATATATATATATTTAGATAAATATATATATATATATATATATACACACACACACACACACACACACACACACACACACACACACACACACACACACACACACACACACACATATACTCTGAATAATCAAGTATCCAATTGTTTACATTATACAAATTTTTACCTTTTCAGAAATGAACTTTTTAATTCAAATTTTGTTAAATAAAATTTCTTTCAATCTAGTCTGACATTTCTGATAAATACTTGCAATACCACATCTTATCTTTTTCCAACAAACGTATTTTATCTCCATATCACCCATAAATAATGTTTTCTAATTTAAAATTTTTCACCATTTCCAATGTTGCCAAATTTTCCCATACTTTTTTAAACCTCTTACATTGTGAAAACAGATCTTCTATAGAATGTAATTCCTTATATTTTAAACAGGTTTTATACTCCATTACTTTATATTTAAACTCTTCTTTTACTGGTAACTTTTTTATCATTAAATGCAATAAAAAAATCTTGACCTCCTTCATATGTTTTAACACCTTTTTTTCCTTTCCTTAAAAGCATTTTTTCTTCATTATCCAACTTTTTCCATGGATATACTTCACATCTTCTTTTCATAATATTTTCATACAATATGCCCCTTTTTTCTTGTATCTTTTTTAATATCCACCAAATTAAGTTTTCTCAATTTTTTGCCTTCCCATTCCTACTTTTTTCATCTTTCTTTTCTCCATAAACTCTACCCAGAATTCCTTATATTTTCTTCAATAATGTTAATTATATTTTTGTTTTACTTAATTCTTCCTTTTAAAATATTATGCAGAAACAATGATAGTAAAACACAGAATCAGATTTGTTAATCCTAAACCTATCATTTCCACTTTATCATTAACTATACCTCTTTTAATTGAGTTTAACATTGGCTCCCATATAAAACAAAAGACTAAATACAGATAAAAATATCCCTTTCTACCTCTTCCAGATACAACATGACAGACCCAACATATCTCAATTTTTCTAAAACAAACCTGTTTAATAAACATACTCTCTTTCGTTATAAAATTCAAATTAAAAGTTTTCCATAAAAAAAGTCATGTACTTCTATCACTTTTTTATAACCTCATATCTACCACAACATACTCCTAATATTTTTATCTTTGTGTTACTAAAATACAGAAGTATGTAAGAGTGGTACAGGATATGTACGAGGGTAGTGTGACAGCGGCGAGGTCTGCGGTGGGAGTGACGGATGTGTTTAAGGTGGAGGTGGGATTACATCAACATTCAGCTCTGAGCCCTTTCTTATTTGTAGTGGTGATGGACAGGTTGACAGACAAGATCAGACAGGAGTCCCCGTGGATTATGATGTTTGCAGATGACATTGTGATCTGTAGTGAGAGTAGGGAACAGGTGGAGGAGACCCTGGAGAGGTGGAGATATGCTCCAGCGAGAATAGGAATGAAGGTCAGCATGACTAAGACAGAATAAATGTGTGTGAATGAGAGGGAGGATAGAGGAATGGTGAGGATGCAGAGAGTAGAGGTGGCAAAGGTGGATGTGTTTAAATACTTGGGATCAACAGTTCAGAGTAATGGTGAGTGTGGAAGAGGGGTGAAGAAGAGAGTTCAGGCAGGATGGAGGGGGTGGAGAAGAGTGTCAGGAGTGATTTGTGACAGACGAGTACCAGTAACAGTGAAAGGGAAGGTCTACAAGAGGGTAATGAGACCAGCTATGTTATATGGGTTGGAGTTAGTGGCATTGACAAAAAGGCAGGAGTCAGAGCTTGCAGTGGCAGAGTTGAAGATGTCAAGATTTGCACTGGGTGTGATGAGGATGGACAGGATTAGGAATAAGTATATTAGAGGGTCAGCCCAGGTTGGAAGGTTTGGAGACAAAGCCATAGAGGCAAGATTACATTGGTTTGGGCATGTGCTGAGGAGGGATGCAGAATATATTGGGAAAAAGATGCTAAGGATGAAGCTGCCAGGTAACAGGAAATGAGGAAGGCCTAAGATAAGGTTTATGGATGTGGTGAGAGAGGACATGCAGGTGATTGGTGTGACAGAGCAAGATGCAGAGGACAGGAAGAAATGGAAACAGTTGATCTGCTGTGGTGACCCTTGACGGGAACAGCCAAAAGAAGAACTAAAATGCATTCCTCCTTTTTAAGTAATTTCCCTAAAACTTATTATTTTTTAGATCTTTATAAGCTAAAATCATTCTTCTACTTTGACTACTTCTACCATCCATTTTATATTTTTTCTGTTAAAAACACATAACCTACATATGTCATTATTAAAGGAATTTCAGTTCTCGCCATACATATACTTTGTTTTATTCAATTCCTTATATATTAAACCAACAATAACATTCATATTTATCACAAATAATAAACTACTTTTCGAACACCCTTGCCTCAGTCCTTTTGTACTTTAATTTCTCTACTCACCCACCCATTCACAAAAAACCCTTGTTATACCTTTATTATAATATGCTTTAAGCATTTGTATTATTTTAGCGATACTATAACTCTCTAAAATATCCCATAACTGATATCTATTCACATTATTGTATGCTTTTATTTTACATCTACTTTTATAATCCAAGGAGTAGCTATGACATTTGGAGTCCAGGGCAAAACATTTTCAATTTAAACAGGTGTAAGAAATTCCTTGTCAATATCATTTCACAAAAACAAAGACAAGAAGGCTCAAAAGCATGTCCAAACAGGAAGTTTTATTGACAGTTTGAAGCATTTTTCAGAGCTAATCATTTAACTGTCATTACATAACCAAACACAGCATAGCTTTAGCAATTTAAAGAAACCACAAATAAAGCAAAAAAGGTGACATAACAATGGAGAAGATGTCCTTGTGAAATGAGCATCCTGACATGAATAATGGAGAGGACATCTCTCAGGGATGTTGTGTACAATTGGGGTTGGGTGTATATTATCCATCTGTGAAAGCTGATTTGCCTGAATATGACTGTGATGTCAGCAGAGGTCTCCAAGAAGTGGGACACAGCTACAGGCTCATGGACAATGGAAAAAGAAGCATGCACAATCATGGAAAATATCAGAAAAATACCACCAGTCATCCCATGTCTCTGACACAACATATGTGATCATAGATGGTTCTGCACGAACACACGTGCGACTATTATGACAAGTGAGTAATCTATGAAGGTAATCAAGCATACCTTCCTGATGAACAATCCACACTGTTACAAAACCAACCCTTACCATCAATGTTGTCAAACATCTATGTAAGTACTGTATGCATCACCAGAACAGGTATCACACATGTATCTGGTATAGCACCTTGATAGGTTTTCTGCACCAGCTAACAGTAATATTTATGTAAGAAAAATAATAACTACATATGGCTAATAAGATGTATGTCAGCTCATTGTGGCAAAGGTATTACACTTCAGTTACACGTCACTGGATGATGCATAAGGAGGTACATGAAGAAGGGTGCATTGTGCTCAATTATTGGCGTGATGATGGCTGTGAACTATGAATATTATGGCTTTCGATGTGGATGTCCTGCACATACTCAGTAGTCGTGTTACATAAAAGGGAGTAGTCACCACTTTGGCCACAAGCTGGTGGATGTTCCAAATACCATATACCCAAGGACACAGGTCACATACCAACTGGTCCGCTAATAAGGTGTGATGTCTACATTATCCTTGTATTGTGCATTTGTTTTCATAATGTAAACCCCCCCCTCCATATTTTTGTTTCATCTAATTTGTTGTCATTGCTGTTGTGTGTGTGTTGATACTGTCTGTATTATACTAATATCACAGCTGGAGTTAATAATTGCCCATAATCTGTAGTCCTCCAGATCGCTGTTTGGACACAGTATGCACATGTCATTCTTGACTTCTGTGATTTAAATAATGGACAGGAAAGGACCTAGCAGACAGCCCTGATGCATGGACCTGATCACTGTACCTGAGATATAGGTCACTTCACACATTTCAGCATATTTAGATGCCAAGTATGTGATCCAGTGGTCTACTTACTTGGTGATATAGGTGTTTATTGCCATATCTGACAGTGCTGAGTGAATACCTCAGTGTGGATTTGTGTCAGATGCCTTGGCCTGGTCAAGTTCTACAGGATGATGGTGTTGTCATCATGCATATCCTCAATGACCTCTTTGAGGACATCTAACAGATGTAACAGACATGGATGTAGAATTAACAACTCACACATCTGTTGCACACAACTGGGTTATTACTGGTGTCCATTTAGAAAAGATCCATGATGACATGTTGGTCTACCTTATGGGTGAGGAGTCAGGATGTGTCTATACATTCATGCATCAGGTGGTGTCCACCCTCAAATCAGATTGATGCATATTGATGTGCACCCATCTACAGGAACATAGTCAATGTGGAGGGTGTGTTGAAGTACGTATCCAACCACGTCTGGTAGGTTTATGTTCTGAATCACACTACAGGTGATCTGTGATGTTGTCACAGCCCATTGATTATGTGGGATAGGCCTGGATGAAGATAAGAGAGTGCGTCCTG
Source organism: Protopterus annectens (assembly GCF_019279795.1). Taxonomy (NCBI): domain Eukaryota; kingdom Metazoa; phylum Chordata; order Ceratodontiformes; family Protopteridae; genus Protopterus; species Protopterus annectens. The sequence goes on from NC_056733.1 coordinate 1,070,446,332, forward strand.
CCTATCTTGATTTGAATTAGGGTTTGGGCACAATCCTATACTTAGGTATCATTGAGAAACTTTCCCAGATGTGAATTAACCCTTACATCACTAGATGGTTAACTAGTTGGCTCACTGACAAAACACATACTGTGAAAGTTGGTGAATCAACTTCAACCAGTAAAGCTGTCACCACTGGCATACCCCAATGATCTGTGCTGGGCCCTTTACTGTTTGGAATGTAGGCTAAAGTATACAGCCTTTGGCTTACCAAATTTACTGATTCTTGCATATTAGGTACAATCATTGAGTCCACCAATGATGATAACATACTACAGAAGGGGCTAACACAGACAAACAACTGGTGCCAAAGCCACATGGTTTACAAATAAACAGAAAAATGTGTCATTATTTTGACCTTCTGCAAAAGGGGAATTCAGCACTAATTACAGCATTGACAACACTCCACCTATGCTGAAACCCAGTAATGCAAGACCTGGGAACACACATAGATAGCAGTCTAAACTTCAACAGCCAAGTGACCCAGTGTTATGGAAAGGCTATGTCATGCACCTCATAAGTCAGGCCATCATATCCAGATCTGAGGATGATATAACAACACTGTATTTGAACCTCATCAGAATATTAATAGAGTATAATGGCTATAAAAGTTTACAATGGCTTGTACTTGGGACTCTGTATACTTATGTAAACTATTGTTTGTATTCTTACTGACTACTGTATAATAATTATTATTATTGTAAGCTTTGTTACTACATGTGGAGCTTTTCTCCCTGGGCCTCCACTGAAAATGGGCTTCTGGCCCAATCGGACACTACCCGGTTAACAAGTGTAATAAATAAATAAATAATGTTCCCTTTTGCATGTACCTCACCAGACACCTGCAGCAGCTGGAAAGACTAAAGGGGTATCTCACCAAGAAAATGCAAGGCCTACAAACCATGCCATGATGTATGCAGATAGTCTGAAAGCCCGGTCACTGTAGTCTGTATTGTATAGGATGAGGTGACCTGTGCCTGGCCTACAGGCCAGTCTCTGACCCTGCCCTTATGGGAATATTGTACATCCAAAAATCAGCTGTAGATTATGTCATCAGCAGAGTCTGGTGAGAAGAAGATGGTAAAAGCAGTGTCCAACATGCCGGCGTAAAATGCTGTCTGTAATGCAAGCAAGTGCACACACACACACACACACACACACACACACACACACACACACACACACACACACACACACACACACACACACACACACACACACACACACACACACACACACACACACACACACACACACACACACACACACACACACACACACACACACACACACACACACACACACACACACACACACACACACACACATACACACACACACACCAGTTGACTGTAGTGAAATCAGTACCACATACCTATCTAAGTATACAGACTACAGAATTAATTACTTTACACAAGTAACTTACTCAAGGGCACAGCAAAACTCTGACTTTTACAAGGCTGCAGGATCCTGTTTGGTATCTACTTCTCTGAAGTACAGGATAACACAGAAGGTCTTTAACTAATGAAGTTCGCAGATGACTGCAAACTAGGAGCCATAATCAAAACTCCAAAAGATGTGGACATCCTACAAAAGGGCCTTGCTGAGACAGATGCCTGGTGTCAAAGCCATGGCCTCAAGCTCAATGCCAAAAAGTGCATTGTCATCCCTTTTGGTAAAAACACTGTACCCATGAACTACCACATAGACAGTAGTCTACTTAACACCGAAAGTGTGATAAGAGACCTTGGGACACAGGTGGACAGTAGTCTCTCCTTTGATAATCACATCACCACAGTTGTCAGGAAATAATTCTATGTGACACACCTCATCATAAAAGGTTTCTCATCCAGGAAAAAAGAGGTCATTGTTCCCCTCTACTCTTCACTCATTAGACCCATTATAGAATACAATGCCCCTTTTGGTATGTACCTCACAAGACATCTACAACAACTGGAAAGGCCACAGAAATACCTCACAAAGAGGATTACTGGCCTCAAACAGATGCCCTACGCAGACTGTCTAAGAAAACTGCAGCTTTACTCTGTCGCATATAGACTACACAGTGGTGATCTCTGCCTAACACACAAAGCTATGTCAAACCCAGAGCTTTTAGACATGCTCCACTTAAAGAAATCCCAATCCCTATGAGCTACACGCTCTAGGGACCTAAACCTTGTCACCACAATAAACAGAACATGCTGGACGGAAAGATTCCTGTCCCAGAGACTTACCATACTTTGGAACAAACTTCCTATCTATATCAAACAAAGCTCCTCATTAGCACTCTTCAAGAAAAGTCCTGATGATTGGATGGGAGATAGGAAATTCACCCTGGGGATCACTTCTGTGGCTCTGCTCGACAGTGGCACAGGAAAATAATTTTCTTGGGTGGCAAAAGCCAGGGTATGAACCTATGAACCTATGAACTTATAGTGGATGCCATCAGCACTGGATGTTGGAGGGAAGATGTTGGGAGACCTGCATGAAATGGATGTATAGGCATGTGCAAGTGTGAGAATACTGGCAATCCATAGGATTGGAGTAGTAACTGTAGGAAACATAGTTATGTTCCTCTGACTACATAGACACAAACCTCCCAGTGGATTGCAGTGAAAGCAGAACCCCTGTTTATCTAAGTACACAGACTAGAGAACTCAGTACTTTACACAAGTGCCACAGCACAAGTCAGAGTTTTTCAAGGCTGCAGGAAATTTTATAGTGGATGACAGCAGCACTTAATGTTGGAGAGAAGATACTGGGAGACCTGTATGAAATGAATGTATAGGCATGCCAATATATTTCAATGTGTAGTATTTGGTGGTTGTGTTGCAATATGCAGGTATACTTTAAGAAGCAGCTTTACAAACTATATGCAAACAGGTGTCCACATTACTACAAGTACTGGAAAATCGGAATATGTATTGTCATTCTAAAGATATGCATGGTGTATAACATAACATTTGTTTTTAATTTATGTAGTATAGTTAATATATTTGTGAACAAGTACTGAGAGACCAGGGTTGCAGTAAAGGTAACAGATGGCAAAATTATAAATATGCAATATTTTCTTAGATAGGACCTTCATTTTTTTTCTGTTTCCACATGTAGTTTCATGTCGTCCACACTAAATGGACAGTAAACAAAAGTAATACATGCTATCATCCACTTGGCATAGCGCACCACCAAGCATCGGGTCTGTTCGATGGTTGGCAAATTGTTTCCACATGCAAGATACACATTTCTTCTGCTTTCCCTGTTTATGCATAGTTAAGCATTGTCCAAATAGGAGCCTCAGTGCTAAAATTCTAAGAGTTCTCAGTATTGAGGCTATGAAACACACCTGCTGCTTAGCTGACTCTGTGCCAGCAGGTGCAAATGCTTTCACACATTTCTCTTGATCCCAGATGATGTAGGATTTAAATTCAGGAGTATATAATAATTTTAAATAAGTAGTGATAATGTGATGAAATTATACTTTACACTACATTCACTGTGTGTTACTGTGTGTTTACATAGTGCGACATGTTTATATTAAAAGAAAGAGCCATTCACTGGCACTTGACATTGATGAAGGAGGCCAAACTCCATTCAAAACTGAGACGAAAAAGTGAAGGGATCTGTTTTTTTTTTAGTACTTATGTGTATTATGTGTGTTTCTATTTTTTGACCAGATTATAGGTGTTAACATGGGGTAAATAGGAAAGTGGTGAAATGTGGGTCAAGAAGGGGGGGGGACAATGGAAAAGCAATAAAAGAATGTGCAGTCAGGAGGTAGGAAAGAGCCATAGCTATCCATTTCCTCAAAAGTGTAAATGAAAACCTTTAAAGAATATCAGCTGAATTTGGACTGTCACCACCACAAAAAATCGGTGACAACAATGCAATCATGTTCTCTAACCAACTGGACCAAATCAAGTGTGTCAAGAAGACAAATGTGTGAAATGGAGTGCTATCTATGGGACAATATTTTTTCGGGACAGGTGCCCATTATTTTTTTACTTCAGTAAAAGAGGAATGCTGGGTAAGGGACACTGGTATTTCTGGATCAGATTAGTTGGATAGTTGAGAAAGCAAATGCAAACAAACAGGACAAACAAGACAAGACACAGGGACAAATAGGGACAAAAAGGCTGGGGACACCAAGCTTTGGGTTATGGAGGGGACAAAGCAAGCTCATGCCCATCAAACATGGGGACAGTGAGAATCTAGTCCTCATCAGCAAGACTGTCATCACTGTCCCCATACTCCACTGGCTACTGGAGTGCTTGATGTCTTCTCTTCCAACTGACCATAAGGGGGATCAGCCTCTCCTTCTGGAATAGGTGTACACCAATGGTGCTGTGCATGACCCTACACATCAATCCTGGCATCTCCTGGTGGGTGATGAAATCCCTACCTCTGCTAATAGTCAAGGAGGGTACCACAGCACCAGCTACCAGGTTAGTGTCACCTGAGGAAACAGGTAGTACAGGGCCAGAAAGGCAGTACTGTCAGGTTGGATTCCAGATGTGCTGGGCATCGGTGCTGAAGCCAGTGGAGTGGGGGCAGGTTGATCCACTGAGATTAGCCTATCTCACTGTGCTGTGGAGCATTTAGTGATTTTTTTACAGATAGATGACATGGAGACATTTTTATTTACTCATGTAGTTTTTATTTTCAATAAATAATGTTAAATCACTCACAGTGTATTATGTTTAACAATTTAAACAACTGTATACAATATTTACAACCAGCCTGACATAAATAATGAAATCAAATGATTCATATAACATGAATAAAGAAGACAATTTTACAGTTATCAGAGTGAAACTGGTTCTATTTGTAAAGTATCAGTCAATGATAAAACTTTCCTACAGAGGTTATTTACTAACGGCTTAGGATAAATTCTGTGTTCCTTAATTTTAATTTCCATCAATGCTGTTTTCTTCAATAAAGATAAGAAATCTTCCATGGTATGCACTTTGTTGGAGTTCCACCTTCTGGTTATGCTTTTCCTGGAAATTGCTAATATTGTCCATAGTAAATATAAGTTTGTTTTATTCAAGTGGGAACATTTATTTACATTTAATAGAATTACGCCTTTAGATAAGACAAAGAATTGAGTGAATATGGCCTACAGAAAGTTATTAATAGCACTCAAATATGTTTTAATGTTAATACAGTCATAAAAGATATGATTCTAATCAGCGCTAGACTCTTGCTGACACCTCCAACATAATCCACTTCTGGAGAAATTAATTTTAGCAATTTTATCAGGTGATAAAAATGCTCTATGTAAAAATTTCTTATGAAAATTCTTCAATATTGTGAGCTAGATATATGCTTAACAGAAAGTAAAATGTTTGATGTGTTTTCTGATTATAGATGTATCAAGTGACCTTTAGTGACATGTTGCCAGTAAGATGATTTAGGTCTCATTTTGAAAGATATTAACTATCTCTATAAATTTGAAATACCATTCCTCATGTTATGATTATTATAGATAATTCCATACAAACAGCTTATGAATTTTGGAATATTCTTAACAGAAGAATTATTAATTACCCTACATAGATCCTGAGAATATGTTAAAATACTCTGAAGTATTAAACAATCTTGAGATGGTATTTCATAAAATGTCTTTATATATTGTATATCTAAGACCTTTTATGTCTGATGCATTGTTGCCAACAAATAAAGTTCTTGTGTTCCTACGAAATAAGGACTTATCCATGTATTTTATCAAGAAAGTTCTTTGTTATGATAAATGGAATTAAAAGATCAAACCAAAGTTTTATAGCCATATTTACATTGACACATTTCCAAAAGACATTAAAACGATGATTAATCAAGTTTAATTTAGTAGGTCTTGTTATGTTATATTGCATATTAATACTTAATAAATAGATTATGAGTTGTTTCTGTTACCGAGAAGTTTTTTAATAAGGTATTTTTATTTATTAGTATAGCAGTATGTAAAAATTTCCAATTAGAGGAGTAATTGGGATTTATCCATTCTATGACACTTTTAAATATGGAAGCCTTTATATAGGATTTAATATAAGGAAAGTTTAGTCCTCCTTTTCCCATGGCCTAATGTGATGTGTGAAGGCTACTCTATTTCTTTTAGGGAACCACAGAAACCTTAGCAAGCATGTGTTTATTTCTTTAAGGAGATGTCTCTCAGAATACATCTAAATAGCTTGAGCTACATACAAGATCTTGGGAAGTAGAACCATTTTTATCAACTGTAACCTATCCTCAAAAGTCAACAATATTTTATTCCTTTTGTCCACAGAAGTTTTTATTATATTGATGATATTACTGTAGTTAACTATTATTATCTCATTCAAGTCTTTGCACAAAGCATTTCCTATCATCACAATGGTAAAGTGTTTTATCTGAACTTTTACATTTAAGTAAACTTCTTAACAATTACAAACTATAATTATGGACTGCACAAAGTAATCCCTGCAACGTGCATATATTGCACTGATGCTTACTTCAGTTTATACAGATTACAGTAAACAGCAGGGCATTTATGCCACTTGCATAGATTTTAATTTATGTAGGAAGAAATTTTTGTAGGATGAAATGTAGAAAGATGAAATGTGGTGGTGTTGCAATTCTATCCACCAACACACAAAACCTCTCCCCCCTACAAATTCCACTTCCAAATTTCCACCCAGCTGAAATACTTATACTCAGCTGTCATTTGAATACCCACAAAAAATTTGCCTTAACCTCAATCTATATCCCCTCAGGCGACAACATTCTAGTCCTAGAAATCACACTGGAATGGCTATCAGACAACATAGCTTATGAAACTACCATCCTAGGAGATGTTGACATCGACTGGTCAAAGCTTACATCTCACTCACCCACAATCAACATTAACCTCCTTGGTTTCATGCAACTCATTATTTCCCCCAGGAATAAAAACAACATTTCAAACTCCTCCTCAATCTTAGACTGGATTCTTACTACTGATCCTAAACTATATCATAACACCTGCACCTTACCAGACTCCCTAAGTGATCACCTCCCCATCTACATCCAAATCCACTCTTCCCAAATACCTAGAACCCATGTATACAGAGATTACTGTAAACTATCCTCCTGTGATGAAACTTTTAATAAAAAACTAGCCTACATTAACTGGTCCTTCCTTCATCATGCCCTTAAATGAAGCTATCCTGGCTTTCAACCATATCTTCCTCGACATACTAAATACTCTTGCTACAGCAAGAAACATAAGATCAACAGCTAACTATGCACCCCAGCTGAAAAAAAGAGCCTAGATGCCTCATGCACAAAGGAGACAGCAGCTGGAAAGCCTGGCAGAAAAACAAATGTCTTACACTATACCAAAATATAAGGAACTTAGGAACCTTACCAAAAAGCATGTCCACCAAGACAAGAAAAAATTCTATAATACAGCACAAAACAACCACTTGTCTAACCCCCAAAAGTTCTGGTCAGCTATAAATACTATCTCTCACCCTGGTAACCCCTCAACCCCAAATACTTTCATAAATCTCCACTAGAAACAGCTACCTTACTGAAAAACTACTTCATTAATACAATCTGTAAGCTTACAAACTTAGACCAGCATTCCTCCAAACACCTTCATGCCATACCTCTCAACCTGGAAACATCACAAATCTGGACAAAGGCCCAAGAAAAATAGGTGCAAATATGGACACTAATTAGCATACAATTTGGATACATAGTTATGTATCCCCACCCACTCCAGTGGAATTGTTGGATACCAACTTTAAAACGCAAACTGAAGAACAGAGAAACAAAATATGGCCAGTAAATGAAAACCATTTTTTAAATGTGTAGTAAGGATGTTCACTGGGAAGGGAGAAGATGATAAACTTTAGGATTTTGATTTTGGTGACTTGCAGTATGTGGGTTTTGTGGGAAAAGTAGGGCATTTAATGGTAGGTACTAGGCAATATTCTAATCTTAGAAAAAGAATATTATAGTTTGCTAGGACCTCCAAAAGTCATTCTTCATGGCCTAATGATCAGTGGCATAGCTAGAGTTTGTGCCACCTGAGGCTGTCTTTCAGTTTGCCGCCCTTACCCTCTTACAAAATCATGGTCAAATGGGGCCCACATTAAAACTTCTCTGCCCTTGTAACTCACATTCATTGAAACAGCATTGAAACCCACATTCAAAGAAAATGCAAAAGTCATCTAAATAATTCCACATTAAAGAGATCTGTAACTAATGAATAGGTTGCTGCTAGTAAAACAACTTTATATTTCATTGTTTCATTTACAAATAAAGTGCCTGTTGCCCTTGAAGAATAAATTGCTTATGTTACATTAAAAAAATAATAAGTTAGTAATATTGCAATAGGGAATGGATGGCAAACTGATAACAGGTTCATAGTTAACAGGTATCTCTGCCAAAGAGGACATTCTCAGGACTACAGCATTCACTCCCTTCAAGTACAACACAATCCATCTACATACTGTGGGAGTAGAACCCACAGCCTTCGGCATCAAAAGCAAGTATAGTACCTGTTGTGCTAACACAAACAGGCTTGGCATAAGTAGCATTAAACTTCTCTCTCTCTGAAGAACTATGCAGCACAAGAAATCTGGAAAAAAGCCATAATTTTGTATGGCGGGGGGGGGGGGGCAAAAGCCCAAAACCAAGGACACATTTTAAACATTGCTTGTATAATCTTAGAAAGTTGCTAGAATAACATGTTTTGTGTTAGCATGCATTTCCTGAAAGACAGGAAGACTGAAACTTAAATAGTTATTATTTAGTGAATTCAGTTCTCTCTGATTTGCCAGAAAACCACAAATTTTAAGAGGAAAAGACTAAGAAACTTGGACAGTTGAGAAACTCCTTAAATCATGCGTGGTGGTGTGGAAAGAAAATTTAGGCTTTTGCTCTTTGTACCTAAGGTACAGGGTTTGAGTCTGAGTAACCCCTAACTACCAGTTATACCTAACTGGGGCATTTTACACACACACACACACACACACACACACACACACACACACACACACACACACACACACACACACACACACACACACACACACACTCCCCCTTAATAACCACACACATGCACTCCCCATTAATAAGCACACCCACACACGCACTCCCTCCCTTAACACACTCCCCTTAATAACCACACACATGCACTCCTCCTTAATAACCACACATGCACTCCCCCTTAATAACCACACACACACACACACACACACACACACACACACACTCCCTCCCTTAATAACCACACACACTCCCTCCCTTAATAACCACACACATGCACTCCCCATTAATAACGACAGATGCACTCCCCTTTACTAACCACACACACACACACACACACACACACACACACACACACACACACACACACACACACACACACACATACACACACACACACACATACACACGCACACACACACACACACACACACACACACACACACACACACACACACACACACACACACACACACTCCCCCTTAATAACCACACACATGCACTCCCCCTTAATAACCACACACATGCACTCCCCATTAATAAGCACACCCACACACGCACTCCTCCTTAACACACTCCCTTAATAACCACACACACGCACTCCTCCTTAATAACCACACATGCACTCCCCCTTAATAACCACACACACACACACACACACACACACACACACACACACACACACACACACACACACACTCCCTCCCTTAATAACCACACACACTCCCTCCCTTAATAACCACACACATGCACTCCCCATTAATAACGACAGATGCACTCCCCTTTACTAACCACACACACACACACACACACACACACACACACACACACACACACACACACACACACACACACACACACACACACACACACACACACACTCCTCCTTAATAACTACACACATGCACTCCCTCGCTTAATAACCAGACACACTCCCTTAATAACACTGCAAAGGATACACAGTCCTTAATAACATTACAAAGGATAACATACACAGCCATTAATAACATTGCAAAGGATCAAACTGGACTCTTATGCAAGAAAAACACACTTGTTTAGTAAAAGCAGTAGGTCTGTCTCTCCAAGTCTTTAATAACATTGCAACTTCAATGCAGCGTTCCTTGGTTCATAAGTGTGTACTAGGATAATGGCCCTGGAACCTTTACAAGCCTAGCCCATAGGATTACCCTGGCATTGTGCCACCTGACTTTAATTCCCAGTGCCTCTGTTGAGTAAAGCCGCTGGAGTGATCCCTGGGGAGAATTTTTTATTTCCCATCCACTCACCAAGATTTCTCTTGAAGAAGACCAGTGAGGTGCTCTGCTTGACATGTATGGGAAGTCTATTCCAAAGCATGGGCAGTCTCTGGGTTATGAACCTGCCCCTCCAGCATGTTTTTTTTTGATTGTGGTAATGAGGTTGAGGTCTCGTGAGTGTGTGATGTGAAGGGATTGGGATTTCTTTAGATGTAGCATTTTTAACAGAGCTGGGTCAGACATGGCTTTGTAATTCAAGCAGAGATTGCCTCTAAGTAGGTGATATGAGACAGAGAATAGTTGGAGTTTTTTGAGTCTGTCCATATAGGACAAATATTTAAGGTCTAGGATCCTCTTTGTGAGGTACTTTTGTGGCCTCTCCAGTTGTTGCAGGTGTTTAGTGAGGTACATGCCATATGGGGCATTGTACTCAATGATTGACCTAATGAGGGAAGAGTAGAGGGAGACAATGACCTCTTTCTTCCTGGATGCAAAACCCTTAGTAATGAGATGTGCCACATAGAAGGACTTTCTGACCACAGGTGGCAATGTGGTGGTCAAAAGAGAGGTTGCTATCTACCTATGTTCCCAGATCTCTTATAATGCCTTTTGTGTTCAGTGGGCTACCATCGATGTAATAAATCATGGGAACTGGGTTTTTCCCCCAAAGAGGATGATGGCACATTTTTTGGCATTGAGCTTAAGGCCATGGTTCTGACACCAGTCATTGGTCTCAGTGAGGCCTTTCTGTAGGATGTCAACATCACTTGGGGAGTTAATAATAGCTCCCAATTTGCAATCGTCTGTAAACTTTGTCAGCCAGAGTCCCTTTGTGTTGACCTGGACTTCAGAGAAGTAGATACCAAACAGGAGAGGGCCCAGGACTGAACCCTGTGGGTCTTCACTCGTGACTGGTCAGCAGTCTGACTTGGAGTCAGCTACTTTCACATTGTGGGTTCTACCTATGAGCCAATTTGCAACCCACCTAGTGATATAGGGGTTTGTCCCTAGCGTAGTGAGTTTTTCTATGATTCCTGAGTGGGGAATGGTATCAAAGGCCTTGGTCCAATCAAGATAGGGTGTATGAACCACCTTGCCTTCATCCGCAGCTCTGGTGACTGACTCAAAGAAGTTGACCAAGTTGAGCAGGCATGATCACCCTTCAGAAAACCAAACTGTGTGAGATCCAGAGTTTGGAGTTTCCCTATATCCTTGTTTATTAGGTCCATGATGATGCGATCCATAGCTTTGCATAACAGACTAACAGACTCATCAGGCTAATGAGGTGATAGTTCCCAGGGTCTGTAGTCACACCTTCTTTATGGAGAGGGATGACTGTAGCAATGTGCCATTTGGTAGGGACAAAGCCTGAGGTGAGGCTGTGATTGAACAGGGCACACAGGTGAGGTGCCAGTTCACTCTGTAGTTCATGTAGAACACAGCCAGGGATATTGTCATGTCCCATAGAAACTGTATTCTTGGCCTTGGACAGTACTGTTTTAACCTGTGCAGCAGTAATACTGGCTATCTGGCAATCTACTGGTATTGTGAGTGGTCCTTTGGGGGGGGGGTAAAGTGGGCACTGAATCTGTCGGCCAGTATATCTGTTGGCTCAGTAGAGGAGGTACCATAGTGCAGTAGCTCAGAGCAAATCTGGGTATTGTTGTGGTGATTCTTTACATAACTATAGAAGGCCTTGTGGTTGTCTTTACTATCTGCTGTAATTCTGTTTTTATAGCTAGCTTTAGAGGATTTGATGAGGGATCTCAACTTTTTGTTGAGTCTGATAAGGGAGATTTTCTAGTCTTGGGAATTCACCTTAATCTGCATCAGGTTCCTCCTTCTGTTGTAGAGTTTGTTTATAGCAGGGGACCACCAGATTGTCTTCCTTTTTTTTGGAAAAGAGTGTCTTGGTTATAATGTGCATGGCGAGATCCTTCCATTTGTGTATGTGTTCGCACAGTGCATTGGTGTATGATTCGGCAGTGATACAACTATTCTCCATTTGCACGGGTGCCATGACATTAGCCACCTCTGTTTTAGGAGCCCAAAGTTAGCTTTGGAGTTTTTCATTGTGGTTGCCTTTGCGGGGTGGGGGGGATTTCCAAGGTGATTAGTTTGTGGTTGGATCTAACCAGGGTGGAGTTGACTATTGGTGTAGAGCAATGGTTGCCCATTTTAGTAATGACCAGGTCAAGGATGTTGCTACTTCTAGTGGGGTTAAGAACAAGCTAGTCCAAGGCACTGGAATTAAAAAATTCCAGGAAACATTGGGAGAGTGTATTAGTACATGAGTGGTTTTCCAGTTAATGGAGGGGTAGTTGAAGTCGCCCAGTATGAGAGTTTTAGATTGGACCCTAATATTCTCCAGGGTGCTTAGGAACGTGGAGTGTGAGTCTTGGGACATGGTTGGAGACTGATAGTAGGCTACGACCTGGATTGCTGTCTTATCCAATGTTAGCTGCACCTGAAAATACATTATGCTGGACTACCAGTCTGGAGGTGTGCACATCCTTTATGAATATGGAAACAGCACCGCCTTTGGAACTTCGGTCCAAGTTCATAAAAAATACCGGACTGTCTGAACACACTGTCTCCAGGCCCTTAATTACATTGCAAAGGATAAAGTGTTCACTTCAATGCAGTGCCATTCATAAAAAATACCAGACTGTCTAAACACACTCACTTCAAGTCCATTGCAAAGGATAGTGCTGTTTATAAACATACCGGACTGTTATGCAAGAAAAACACACTCGCCAACCTCGCTTAGTAAAAGCAGTAGGTCTGTCTCTCCAAGCCCTTAATAACATTGCAAATAGCATTGTTTATAAAAAAATACTGGACTATTATGCAAGAAAAACACACTCTGTAACCTCGCTTAGTAAAAGCAGTAGGTCTGTCTCTCCAAGCCCTTAATAGTATTGCAAAGGGTAATTTCAAAGTAGCGCCGCTCCGCTCATAAAAAATACTGGACCGTTATGTAAATTCAAGAAAAATACTGAATACTGGACCATTCTAAGCACTTTCAATATGCCATTCATAAGAATTAAGCAAACATCAATGCAAAATACTGACTAAACAGTCTAACCACATTCAATGCACTGTTCACAACTTTTTTTCCTTACAAGAGCTGGGGAAAAAAGAACTGCTGCCGTAAAGTTAAATTAAGTAGCAATGGCTCAGCAGCCAAATTCTGATAGGCTGTCTGTCTGCCTTGTGCTGATGACATCAGGCACGCCCTGCACAAGATGATATCAGAAGCCTCAAAAAAACAAACAAAAAAAAAACATTCAAACAAACCCCATGAAATTTGGAAATTAAAGGGGTTATTTGGTAATTTGTGGCACTCCAATATTTTGCCTTCAAAGCTGGTATTTACAAAGGAATTCAGTATGGTTGAGAAGTATGCTCCCTGACCCCCTCTCAAACTATAAATACACCTTTCTCTCTCAAATCTATTCCCACCTCCTACAGCAAATCCCTTCTCTTAAAACTTAAACCTTGCTCACCCTCTGCTGACAAACTACCCGCAGTTTCTTAAGCTAGCTGCCAAATCTATTGCCTTCCCTATCTCTATTCTAATCAATAGGTCTACTCTAGAAAAAAACATATCTCTGGAAATCATTCTACACTATTCCACTACACAAAGCTGGCAACTCCACGGACCCCTCAAATTTCAGACAAGTTGCTATCATTTCACCACTCTCAAAAATTCTTGAAAAATATATTCGCTCTCAACTAATGAATTACCTTATCCTGCAAAACCTGCTAACACCTACCCAACATGGCTTTCAACCTCACCATAGCACTGCTACTGCCCTTATATATTTTGCTCAAACTATCACTGAGGCTTGAAATAGCAATAAACTTGTATCTTGTCTTTTCCTGGACCTATCCAAAGCATTCAATACTGTATCCCACTCTAATCTACTAACAAAACTAGTCCATCTTAATCTTTTCCCACCTACCCTTCAATGATGCTCCAGATACCTCCTAATAGACAACAACTTGTGCAATGGCTCTCTTCCTGCTCTCCTTTCATACCAGTTCAAACTGGGGTCCCCAGGGCTCTATCCTGGGCCTTCTCCTATTTAATATCTTTACCAACCTGCTCCACTCTGCCTGTACCCAGTCTACACTTATCCAACATGCAGATGACTCTACTCTCACTTCCTCCTCTGATAATATACCTCATCTACACACACTCACTCAAAACACTTTCACCTCTGTTGAAAAATGGCGAAATGATAACCTGCTAATCCTTAACCCAAACAAGACTAAACTGTTAATCTTCTTGCCAAACACTCTCTCACACCACAAGTACATAGTCACTATTTCCTCACTAAATAATACCATTATCAAAGCTGATCCTCAAGCAAAACTACTAGGGACTATCACTGATGACCAGTTAAAATTTTACCAAAACATGCATCAATGTATCAAAAAGACAAATCAAAAACTTGGACTATTATACCGTAACAAAAAATACCTTAACCGTGATATTAAACTATCCTTAGCTAAGGTCTGCCTTCTTCCCTGCTTGCCCTATGGTGCCCCCATCCTCACTAATCTTCAAACCACTTTGCTCTCCCAGCTTGAACAAACTTAGAATACAATTGCCATATTTGCAGCTTCCAAACCTTACAAAACACACTATTGTTTGCCCTTAAAATAACTGAAATGGCCTGAATTTCCTCATCAAATTCTCACCACATAGCTTCAAATCACACATTCTATAGTACACAAACCATCCACCTGCTCATCTGTTCTTCCATAATCTCCCAATACACACCCACGTGCTCACTGAGAAGCTCTAAACAACAACTCCTACACATACACAGACCCAGCAAGAACATAGGCAAACTTCTCTATAATCATTCTGTCTACACAGCTTGGAACAAACTCCCCTTTGCTATTAACACTATAACTAATGGTTATCTTTTTAAAAGACACCTCAAATCCTTCCTCCTAAGCTCATGCATCTGATCCTGCCAAGATCCCACTTAATTTTTCATTCTCCTCCTATACATACTTTTTTTCTTACCATCTTTCTGTCTGGTCCTTCTTATAGGGCTTTACCTTTAGATCACTGTAACTATGGTACATCTCAATGCAAAAGTGATCTTTGCAAATATGTAAATATCTTGTAGCTCTAAATTCTTAACCTCTTGATCAAATGTCTTTTATGTATACTGTACGTCTTACAACTTATTACTCATACTGTTTTTGTAATCCTGTAACACTTTGTTTGCTATATGTTTTAAAAGTGTTTATACATTAATGTACTGGAGCTTTTCTCCTTGGGTCTCCACTGAACATGGGCCCCTGGCTCAGCTGGACCAACCTGGTTAACACATGTTAAATAAATAAATAAAGTAAGTAAATGTAATATTATTAAAGAATTGCAGTATTGTATAGTTGTTACCTATGGTATTTGATCCCACAACCTATGACTTTAGTCTTAAATTTGACTCCTAAAGATGGTTTATGCTACAAACTTACGCATGTGTACTTGCTTTTACAGTTAGGATATGCATGCTTACTTTGCTACTTCTGTATAGAAAACATTTTTCTTTACTGTTTAAAGCTACACTAGTACTTCCCTTGTGCTGCATACATACCACTTGCTTCCCTTAGTCTCTCCAGATGATCAATGTGAGCCTGTCTATTCATCACAATTTCAGTATTAGCTGTGAAAAGATAATAACAAAAGAGCATTATGCATACCAGTTTTGCCTATAATTTAGCTTTCTGTGTATTATAAATTCTCTTTATTAACATATTTACACAACTGTGGGTCGTCACTAGTTTGAAACACATCTAATCCCTGATTGAGTGTATCCCTCCTGCGTCTTTTTAGGTCATTGAACTGGTGCCTATGCTGTTCTCCAGTCCATGGAATGCCTCTCGGACCACATAGGCAGCAATCTACTTAACACTGAATGTATGATAAGAGACCTTGGGACCCAGGTGGACAGTAGTCTCTCCTTTGATAGTCACATTGCCACAGTAGTCAGGAAGTCCTTCTACGTGGCACACCTCATCATAAAAGAGTACTCATCCAGGAAAAAAGAGGTTATTGTTCCTCTCTACTCGACACTCATTAGACCCATTATAGAGTACAACGCCCCTTTTGGAATGTACCTCACAAGTCATCTGCAGCAGCTGGACAGGCCACAGAAGTACCTCACAAAGAGGATTACTGGCCTCAAACATATGCCCTACACTGACCGTCTCAAAAAACTCCAGCTTTACTCCATAGCATATCACCTACTCTGAGGTGGTCTCTGCCTAACATATAAAGCTATGTCAAACCCAGAGCTGTTGGACATGCTATACCTAAAGAAATCCCAATCCTTCTGAGCTACACGCTCTAGGGACCTAAACCCTGTCACCACAATAAACAGGACATACTGGAGGGATAGATTCCTGTCCCAGAGACTTCCCATACTCTAGAACAGGCTACCCATCTATGTCAAGCAAAGTTCTTCATTAGCACTCTTCAAGAAAAATCTTGATGAGTGGATGGGAAATAGGAAATACACCCCAGGGATCACTTCTGTGTCTCTGCTCGACAGTGGTGCAGGAAAATAACTTTCTTGGGTGGCGTAAGCCAGGGAACCTTGTTGGCTAGGCTTATGTAGGCTCTTGGGCCGATAGCCTAGTACCTACCTATGAACCTATGATATAGCTTTGGCCAGATTATTCCAAGCCTCAGACTTGGACTGAGATCCAGAACAGTCCCTCTGTAATAGCCTTTTCTGTGGTGCTTTATCAGGAATCCAATAAATATTCTGGACTCCTGAAAACCCACCCTCTGCACCCTAAATTGGGCACCTTCCCCTCTAAAACCAGATATGTATAATCCCAAAGAACAGCAATAGCAAATAATGATTTCCCAGCAATTCCTGTTATTGCATTTACTGCTAGTGCACAAACCTGAGAAATTATGCCAACCATGTTTTCATGCTGTTAAGTGGAGAGCACAGTGCCAAGTAGGAAGGAAAGCAAATTTTTTAACTGGAAGGTTAATCCGACACTTGAGATTAGTTTGAGGTGCATTTGCTCCAGTAACTTTCAGGTGATTTAACTTTTCTGGCATACACTAGGGGTGTGAATGTCCTGACCTTACACTTATATGGCTCTATACACTGCTAAAATCGATTTTTACAGTGTGGGATTCAAACCTATACCTAAAGGACAAAACATTTTCTTCCACAGCAGTGATTTCTCATCTTTGCCACAGAAGAAGTGCTTCTCAAACATTGTCATGAATCATACGCATTATTCATAAATACAGATGACAGACTGAAGTGTTAACCATCTACGTGTGTGATCTGATGATGTCCTTGTTTATACATTCATTTGCATTTGTGCCTTATTTAAGTGTGAAGCCCATCCAAGTTCAGATAGCAGAATTATACTTAAAGAAACATAGTAGACAGTATACCTCAGTCACACATCTGAACCTTCAAAACACAGTAAGGGTGTATTATTCCTCATACATATAATTCATATCAGTCCCACTATTTATAATTATGTATAAAGTATTATAAATGGTATTTAATATAATCCAAAATGTAACAACAGTAGAAATGTCTGGAATTTCCTGCATTGGAACCCAGGACCATGTGTATGCCATCCCTACACTTATACCCATTGCCAAAGGAATATTTAAATAACACTTCTGTATTTTCCTGTTCACTATTATGAACTGGACTGTCACAAGAGCAAAAATATATTGCACTTCCTGTATTAAAACCTAAGACCATCTGTATTACAGTCCTAAACTTAAACCTGCTGCCAGAAAAATGGTTATGTAACAGTTGCATAATTCCCTATTCATTCTTAAGTTCTATGTGTTAACTGCCATGCAACACCGCTTAGAGTATTTGCATAGTATCCAACACAATTAATAGAATTTATAAATTTTGAAATTGTTGACTGCCTGCATCCTGCCTACAGGTGTTCAATGGCTTCAGGTGTTGGGTAAGCTTGCTAACCTCTGAACAACATCACTTAGCTATGTTACTTGACGGAAAGCAAAAACTGCAACAATATATCCATTTTGACCTTTACACTCTCTATTCCCAGTCTACAAATGTTCCATCTGCTTCTTGTATGGGCCATTAGTCTAGGTTTGCTCATTGTTAAGTATCACATAAACAAGATAAGCACATCTAAACCTGACATTCATTGCGTTTCCATTGTTTACACTAAGCCATGCACCATGTAAACACATGCATTAAAAAAAAGAGAAAATTAGGAGGAATGAAGAAAATAAATCTATTAAATAAACAAAACAAATATGTTTACACAGATCTGGATTTGAATTCTCACTCCAATGAACCTTCAAAATACGGTAAGGTTGTCTTTTCCCTCATTGCCAGGCTCATTACTCATTTTGAAGGCATGAACTGCCTTTCACAAACCCAAACTGGGTGGGGTCCAGCTTTGCAGCAGAGAACTAAAATCCTTGTGCATACAACCAACTGCAACATCATCCACAGTACTAATAAAACATATGACAGTTGTTTGTACATGTATTAATTCCAGATGTAGTGCATTGAGTGATCACACAACCATTTATGACTATTGATTGCTTAAATGCAGCTCTGTCTTCTCTTTCTGTGTTTGTTGCCAATGTTTGTCTTATCTGACCAGAAATCTGAGACATGCAATCTGTAAGGCATTCTGCACCACTGTCCTTAAAATGTGTGATTATATTAAATGGCAATAACATACAGTTGTCAAGAAATTAAGGGGAAGTTAGATGTTACTGAAAACAAACTATGAAATGTGTGCTGCTTTGTAAGTCTAACCTGGCTGGCACACCCTCTGGAGGAAGGGACGTCCGAATTGATGTTGTGTTTTCCTTCTCCCTACCAGTAATTATTCACTGCTACAATCCATTGGCAACAAACACTGAAGGAATGCCTGCATTATGTTTACATTAGATACACAGAGTCAAGTATTTGTGATTCAGCAATTCTAATGAGTTCACATATCATAGGTTCATAGGTAGGTACAAGGCTATTGGCCCAAGGGCCTAAGTAAGCCTAGCCAACAAGGTTCCCTGGCTTACGCCACCCAAGAAAGTAAATTTCCTGTGCCCCTGTCTAGCAGAGCCACAGAAGTGATCCCTGGGGTGTATTTCCTATTTCCCATCCACTCATCAAGATTTTTCTTGAAGAGTGCCAATGAGGAACTTTGCTTGACATAGATGGGTAGGTTGTTCCATAGTATAGGAAGTCTCTGGGACAAGAATCTATCCCTCCAGCATGTCCTGTTTATTGTGGTGACAAGGTATAGGTTCCTAGAGTGTGTAGCTCAGAGAGATTGGGATTTCTTTAGGTGTAGCATGTCCAACAGCTCTGGGTTTAACATACCTTTATATGTTAGGCAGAGATCTCCTCAGAGTAGGCGATATGCTACAGAGTAAAGCTGGAGTTTTTTGAGACAGTCAGTGTAGGGCATCTGTTTGATACCAGTAATCCTCAGTAAGCAGAATAAAAACTAGAATGAACAGCAGATGCAGGGTGGTATCCAACGAGACGGAGCCCGAATAATGAAAAAATTCTTTACTCAATCCAATGATCAAAATGAAGTACAAATACACATAAAGTCACAGTTTAAAAATGATAAAACAACAAGTTAAGCGCTTTCGTCAATACTCAGACTTCTTCAGAACCAGTATATTTGATGCCAGTAATCCTCTTTGTGAGGTACTTCTGTGGCCATTCCAGCTGCTGCAGATGTCTTGTGAGGTACATTCCAAAAGGGGCATTGTACTCTATAATAGGTCTAATGAATGCCAAGTAGAGGGGAACAATGACCTTTTTTTTCCTGGATGAGAACCCTTTTGTGATGAGGTGTACCACAATGAAGGATTTCCTGACAACTGTGGCGATATGATTATCAAAGGAGAGACTACTGTCTTCCTGCGTCCCAAGGTCTCTTATCACACATTCGGCATTAAGTAGACTGCTGTTTATGTGCTAGTTCATGGGTACAGAGTTTTACCAAAGGGGATAACAATGCACTTTTTGGCATTAAGCTTGAGGCCATGCGTCTGACACCAGGCATCTGTCTCGGTGAGGCCCCTCTGTAGGATGTCCACATCATTTGGGGAATCAACTATGGCTCCTAGTTTGCAGTCATCTGCGAACTTCATTAGCCAGAGGCCTTCTGTGTTAGCCTGTACTTCAGTGAAGTAGATAACAAACAGGAGAAATCCCAGGACTGAACCCTGTGGTACTCCACTTGTCACTGGTTTGAAGTCAGATTTGGAGTCTGCAACTTTTACAGTGTGGGTTCTGTCAGTGAGCCAGTTGGCAACCCATCTTGTGACATAGGGATTTATACCTAGTTTAGTGAGTTTATCTATAATTCCAGAATGGGGGATGGTGTTGAAAGCCTTGGCGAGGTCAAGATAGGCTGTGTGAACCACCTTACCCTCATTTACAGCCTTGGTGACTGCCTCAAAGAAGCCGATCAGGTTCAGAAGGCATGAACTGCCTTTCACAAACCCAAACTGGGTGGGGTCCAGAGTTTGGAGGTTACCAATGTCTGTGTTTATTAGTTCCATGATGATAAGTTCCATGGCCTTGCAGGCCAGGCTCGTCAGTCTAATAGGGCGATAGTTCCCAGGATCAGTGGTGGCTCCCCCTTCGTGGAGTGGGATAACTGTTGCTGTGCACCATTCAGTGGGCACAAAGCCTGATGTCAGACTATGATTGAACATGGTGCTTAGGTGGGGAGCCAATTTGTTCTGAAGTTCGTGTAAAACGCAGCCTGGGATGTTGTCTGGTCCCACGGATGCTGTGTTTTTGGTTTTAGAGAGTGCAGCTTTTACCTCCATAGATGTGATTACAGGGACTCTGCATTCTTGCTGTATAGATATGGGCTTTTTAGGGGGTGAGATGGGGGTAAAGTTAGTACTGAACCTATCTGCCCGGATGTTGACAATATCAGTTGGTTCTGTAATTTTCGTGCCGTTGTGCTGTAACTCAGAGCAGATCTGGGTATTGCCATTGAGATTATTGACATAGCTACAGAATGCTTTCTGGTTGCCCTTAGAAACAGTGGCGATTTTGTTTTCATAGCTAGCTTTGGAGGATCTTATAAGGGATCTCAGCTTTTTACTGAGGCTGACCAAGGAGCTCCTCCACTCATGGGATTTTACTCTCATGTGCAACAGTTTCTTACTTCTGTTGTAGAGTTTGTATATGGCAGGGGACCACGATATCATTTGTATCTTTAACATGCTCACAGCCCCAAATCTACACTATAAAAAGGAATTGTGCAGCTAGGGAACCTGAAAGTGAGGAGAGTTGTTTATATGGATAACACAGAAGAAAGTATTACTTTGGGATTTATCTGAACAGAAGACTACTGATCTTGATAAGGTACACTTGCATTTTTCAACAATATATAGGATATTCTGAAATGTCATTAAGAAAAATCTGTTAAGATATCTATTTAGATATATATATATGTATATAGGTTTACTATCATTATGTCGAGTGCACATTGCTCGACACTGCAACTGCAAACACCGATCTGTGACTGCTGAAAATGCTGAATGCAATTGTTGCGAATTGCAAAATTCCACACCTTTTTTGATGCATGTTAGCACTTGTTTTTGGGTGTTGAGCAGTTGCAAATGTCACATTCAGTGTTTTTGTGACATTTTGACCATTCAGCATTACGGGATTTGCTGATTGGTGTCACACATATGCAGTGTCGAGCAATGTGCACTGTACATAATGACAGTAAACCAAATATATATATACATATATATATATATATATATATATATATATATATATATATATATATATATATGTGTGTGTGTGTGTGTGTGTGTGTGTGTGTATATATATATATATATATATATATATATAAATTATTTTATCTATACACATTTCATAGAAGTGTACTGATGGCAAAGGCATGTTTCTCAGGGCATTTTACTTTCTCAGGTGCTCAGCCTTGTTAACTTTTATCAAAAGTGCCAGTGTTACAACTGTTTTTCAATTTATACTTTTCTATTGCTATTTCTGTGGTGTAATTGTCCTACACTGTCAATGACACAGGGCTGTTAGCTTTCTAAGATGGCCCATACACACCTCTAGAGGAGTGTCAGCCACAGGTAGACATGACTAGCAATTACATAAAATGGAATGTTATGTGTTAAATGTGTTCACATGTCTCAGGGACAGTTTATTTGATAGTACTTTTTGCATTTCACTGATGGTTTGTTAGCAAAATGTGTTATTTGCCTGTTGTTTTGGGGGGGGGGGCAAGCTGCATTTCTGTGTTGGCACAAAAAAGATTTGCTATTGTTACTTTCCTTGTTTTGGAACCAACCTTGCTTTATGTGTCATTGTAATATGTGTTTATAACCACACAATTCCTTTTCTTTTTTTTTAATATTTGACTATCTTGACTGCTTTATGTTTCTTCAGTGGGTAATAGTGAAATACTATATTTTATGTGTTATATCAAAGCAGGACTTTTATCTATGTGGTCTTTTTTTGTGTTCATTAGCCTTCTTCTGCATTTTATGTCACCTAGGACTTTGGCACCCAGGCATCCCAATCCCCACAAACTCACCCTCAGTGATCCAGAGAATGAAGTCACTGTGGAAGCATTTAGGTGACATGGTGTCTTTTTGCTTGAGAGGAGATGTGGGGATATGTCTGGCAGAATGCAAATTTGGCATCAGATAGTGGTTCATTTGAATGCAGTAGGTGGTCAGAGAAGAACATATGATCAGGTGCACCATAGGGCCACTGACATGATTTCATCGGCCTGGAGGAGAACAGCTGCAGTGGCCTGTGAATGGATGGCTACCAGAGGGTTGTTACAGAGCCACCACTGACACTAAATGAAGAGCTCCTCTCCACTTTCAGGGATCCAGAGAGCTCAGTGGAAAGTGCACAACAGCATGTTATTGATGTTGGTGCTGCTGTTTCAGGGATTACCCACCTGGTGGTGTAAACCTTGGCTCTAGATGATTGTCACTGTTGAAGTGACACCCCAACCCCATGTGCAGATATGGGAAAAGGGGTTGAATATGGATGGATAAAGTATGTCCCAGGAGGAGATTCCAGGTAGGATTACCTATCTCAGTAGTTAAATACATCTGGTTGATTACACATGGGCTTGGGATGGACGCATCATCCAAGTCCTTTTTAAAAGTATCATTAATGGACATATAAAGGGCAAACAGTTTTAACCCCATTTGTTACTGTTCATTGTGAAAATGTTGTCCTTAACCTTTGCTCAACATCTTCCAGGACCATCCAGCATAGGGAGCCTCGAATCATCTGCACATGGTAAGCCAAACATTTGTATGTTAGTACTGATGAGCAGTTCAAATAAATATTTACTATGTGATGTTGATGTCAGGACTGTTGTGTTAATTGCTGTACTGTCTATAATAGTGGCACCACTCTTAGTCTGTTAATTGTATTGGACTGTACTAGTGTAGGTATTAATTTTTTTCCTGTTTTTTTACTTATTATCACCAAAGATCCTGACAGTGGAAATGTGGAACTTCTACCACCTGAAGTCAGAGCATCAGCAGACACTGATGATGAAGGTGGCCAAACAGAGGCAAAGTGGGGGTTGCAGAGGTTGAATCTGACACTGAGGTTGACATTAAGCCATCCCTGTAATTCCATCAGACACTACACAGACTCAATCTAGTCATCCCTCAGATACTTGACAGGTAGAAGGTGAGACACTCAATCAGGGTAGTGTGGTTGCTGCAGCTTTATTGCCTGTTGACTCCCACTGTAGCCAAAGTGAAGATGAGGTGCTATTCAGGAGGGTTGTTAGGGGTGCTAAGAGGAGGCCTGCTGTCCATCCTTCACTGATTCATGTGTGTCTTCTCGCGCACTCAATGTATGTTAAGGGCCATCATGGAGGTGCAGGCACATTCCAATAGATCCTCCAGTTCGGGTTGTAGATGTGGCACAGGCTGACATGAGTGATTGCCTCCACCATATTGTTAATTCAATGGATCAGATGAATGACACAATGGAACAGGCGATGTCTGTGATGGAATGTTTGCTGAGAATGGGGTGGCATTCACATGGTCATAAGTCAACCACATCATTGGATGTTAGCTGATGTGGTTGTCCCTGATCATGATCCCATAGTGGCACTTCCACTGCTCCATCAGTGGTTGATGTGTCCACACCCATCTGTGGTAGGCCATGGGGTCATGGTCCTAGGTGTCCTCGTGAGGGGAGCTCGTCCAGCAGATTACATTCATGTTCAGGTAGCAGCAGTGCATCTAACCATGGGTGTGGATGTCCAATACAACTCCTGGCAGAGACAGTTCTCTTGGTTAGGTATGACATTGATGAACTTCCACCTCTACCATGCATAGCTCACACCTGTCTCACATTCCAAGACATAGAGCTAGCACAGAGCTTGGTGGTATTCCAGTTTTATCTGGATGGCCCATATAGACTAACACACAACAGTTACATGGTTCAGCAGTGAAAAGCTTAAAACTCATTCTGTCTCACTGGCCATTTGTTACCTTATCTAAATGTCTGCCTGCTTCTCTTTATTACTAACACACACTCACTTACCCTTTGTGTCAGTCTAGGCTTCCTGTACCCCCCTCCACACACACACACACACACACACAACTCTCTGTGCAAGTGATGATCACTGTGCCATGCCCTGTTTTCTATCTTTTGGATTCAGGGATACATAAGCTTTATGTCTGATGCTTAGGGTGCATAGCTGACTTAGTGTTTAGTATATCTGTGTTTCTGATCCTGTTTTGCTAATTGTACTTTTGACATATTTGGTCTTAGAAAGTTAGACAGTTGATAGAATCAAAACAGTTTTTTTCATAAGCATTTTTAAGAATCGTCTGAGGGTTGTGAAGTCTGAAACTGAAATGTGTCTCATTACTTTCTAAGTCTCTCTTTAATGATTTATTAAGTACAAAAGTGTGAGGCCAAACTGATGTCATTCAGTATGAACGTGTGAAACTTTGATGCCTGAGGCCTTTTACTTGACAGAGGACACATGCACTTACATAAGTCTCTGCTGTCACATTGTAAAGTCATTGCTGTACAAATCACTCACACCAGTTACTTACTAGCAGAAGCAACAAACAACATACAAGGATATGCCATTCATTTGTATTATTACAAGATTCTGTATTAACACTCCAGGTTCACCACTTACCTTGTACATCCAGCAGTTGCTGCAGTTTTAGTTCAGGTCTGTCTCTGTCTGATGCTATCAGTGCAAAGCTATTACATGGATTGATAAAGGTTGTGAGTGTTGCCTGGCATCTATATGATGTACATAGGATGAAGATTTTAGCCCATTAGTTGTGGTTGACTGCTGTGAATTGCTTCTTAGCCAATGTGAGGGCATATTGAGCATGCCTCCATGTGCCTTGTCCCACAGCAGCTGCTGGTTCCCCCTCTGACTCCTCACCCATGTGTGGCTGAAGTGACCTTGCCATTGGTGGTGAGATGTGTGCCCCTTCCCCTCTTTAATCCTGCTGAAGCTGTTTTCTTAGGATGATGTTGTGAAGCATGGCACAAAAATTTCAGATTTCAGTACAAGTATGTGAATTGTATTGCAGGGCTCTCTCAGATGTACATAGGCACCAGAACTGTGACTTCAGCCACCCAAACACATGCTCTATGATATTTATGATTTAAGTGTTTGCCTCATTGTGGCATTCTTTAGTGTGTGTATGTGTGTGTGTGTGTGTGTGTGTGTGTGTGTGTGTGTGTGTGTGTGTGTGTGTGTGTGTGTGTGTGTGTGTGCATTTCCCATGGACATCATCACCCATGGTTCCAGTGCATAACCTGCATCCCTCAGTAAATGACCCTGTGGGATATCACTCCTAGTGAACATCTGATACATTTGTGAGGTGTGCCAGATATATGCGTCATGGTAGCTGCCTACATTGCCAGCACTCACATTCAAGATGATTCCCTTAGCATTACACACAACTTGGCAGTTAAAGGAGCAGAAGCCCTTTCAATTTATGTAGACCCTTCCCTGTTCCCCTGATGGTACCTTGATTTCTACGTGCTTACAATCTATGACACCCACTACTTCAGGGTAGTGAGCTACAGGGCAGAACTCCTGCATCTTTGTGGCCCTGTCTTCAGGAGTATGGGGAAAATATATGTGTTCACTGGCATAATGGAGCATAACATTCAGGAATTAATAGAGGATCCTGGATGCTGATGCCTGTGACACCCCCAACATGTCCCCTGTTGGTCTCCAAAAGGTTCCTGTAGCTAAAACTCTAAGTGCTATACATATTTTTGTCTCCAATGGAATTGGTTCCCCTCTGTTTGCCCTGGATCTGAGTTGAGGATGACAGAGGTTGCAGAGTTCCTGTAGTGTGTCTCTATTTACCCTGTAACACTCTACAATGTTCCACCTCATGCAGATTGTGATAAGTTAACCAGGGTCTAAAAACTCTTGTTTTCCTGCTATGGTCTATTAGCAGCAGCAGCAGCAGCATAGACTTCAGATTGTTGCACATACACATGAATTCAAGCAACAGCAGTGCCTAACATTGTTTCTTTGTCGACTCCTCTGTGTTGCTGTATTCCAAAAGGTATTGGAATTCACAGGGGAAACCAGTACTGAGTCTGCATGGTTACTTGCAGCCTGTTGAATAGCTCCTCCATCTTGGATTGGTTGATTAGCATGCAGTTCATCTACTTATTACTATTATATGTAATTAGTATGCCGTGGTGTTTACCATGGATGTTGGGCTCTACACACCATGTAGAGCTGCTTACTGAATACAGAATTGTACACTACCGTGTGCACATCAAAGCACAAAACACCCACCGTGTTAGCGTACCATGTAGGGTGAATTGAATTTTACCTTTAACATTAATACCCTTCCTTTTTTATCCCAAAAAAAATATTTTTTTCTATTCTTTCATATTTTTAACATTTGCTTTATATACTTCATACCAGTTTGCCCAGTTTTTATGTATGAATCTTGTAGTCCAATAATCATGTCAGAATTCTTTAATTGCTTCTTTACATTCCTCATTCACTTAAAATTATTTAATTTCCTTAAACCTTTTAAAATGTGTAAATATTTCCCTTCTTTTACAAACACAGCCCAAACTGCCCAATGATCAAGGAAAAAAAAAAGATCAAATGCCCCTCAATCTCATTAAATGTTTATGAATATATCATGTGATCAATATCTGTTTTTAATTCTCCTTTTGTATGTACAAAGTCTTATTTTACTATCTTTAATTTTCCCATTGCCTTAACTTCTTTCATTTCTTAACATCCTTTGAATGTTTCTCACCTTCTTTCTTAAAATGCAGTTAAAATCATTAATTAAAATAATGTTCATATAAACAATTGTATAAGGTGTCAATACTTCAGATAATTCTTCTGTATCATTACCATTTGAAAAAGCATGAAATATATTTAATTTCAAAGGGTATCCTTTAAACTCAATATCTATAACTAATATTCTTCCTAATTTAACAATATGATCTAAAATCAAGATATTTTCATTTTTAAATAGAACAATTTCTCTACAATTCTATAACCCCAAATGCTATTGAATCCCCAATAATTCAAATTGACTTATTTTTTTTACCTAGAATTCTATGTATCACATATTGCAATTGTGTCTGCATTAACATTTTCACACCATTGATAAGCCATCAGTCTCCTAACATTACTTTTTATATTGTTAGCATTTAAGCTAACAATGTTGCAGTTATCCATTTTCCTTATTTTCTTTCTTTCTTTCAGAATTCTTTCCATGAATTTCACTAAATGCCAGCCTATATCCTACTCTTCACTTATTTCTGATCCATCTTTATCATTATTCTCTGAAATCCATTCACTCACCCTTCCATGTATCTCTTTCTCACTTTCTTTTGCCCTTCTTTGATGTTACATCTTCTCTCGTGTATCATTTGAAATACTAACATTATCTTGTTGAATGTATTAATCTTCGACTTGTACATACTTTCCATTCCCACATTACAAACCGTCCATCTTTTGTCTCATCTGTTTACATTTAAAATTTTGCTTCGTGTGCCACCTCACCACTCCAAAACATTTTCATTTTTCACATATAAAAACGTTTTTGGTTGCCTCCAATATTTTATCACATCTCTTCCCTCTGGCACCTTCTTCTTTAATTACACTGGGTAAATGCACATTTTTTTTTAATTTAACATTTTCATATTAATCAAATAGTCACATCTCCTATCCATAAACCCTTATTATCATAAACTTTAGCCATCTCTTCCCCATTAGCACAATACTTGTATAAGCACACTATCAAAGCCTCTTTTTTCAATGTTCATACAAGACTGGGTATGAATCTTTATTTTAGTCTGTAAGTGAAGTCGCACAAAACCAATGAAAAAACAAGACACAGCAGAGCAGAAGAATCCACAATATATGTACAGCAAGCCAATTTTCAGCAAAATGATTTATTGATGGTAATCCACAATAAACACTGTAAAAGCCACAAGAAAGTACATAAAATCTACAGTAAAATAAGCTTTCGTCCCTGCTAAATCAGAGACTTCTTCAGAGTGAAAACATTCCTATTCCTTTCAAGTTTAAATAAGGCAACATATGTAAAAACACACACCCTCTCTCAATAATTACCGATCATAAAAGATCATTCTTAATCTAATTAATATTCATGAAGTACCTTCACAAAATGCAGAAGAAAAAATATATATGAGAAAAAATAATATATATAACAGAAATATTACATCACTGGTGTTCTAAACTCATCTTTCAATAGCTTTTAATTTAAGAAAACATGCAAGGGAAAAGGAATCATTTAAACCGGGTCACTGTAAAGCATTGGTTCTTAATTGCCATTAAGGCTTCTTGTTTTTCTAAGAAAAGTGTCCAAGGTCCAGCCCTTACATCTGGTATAATAACTTCCAATATAACAAATTTAAATGCATGCTCAATATATTCCATACAGTGCCTGGCTAAATTATTTGTGTCTTTCCTCTTTTTAAAGTCCCTTAGATGTTCATAAATTTGATTTTTCAATTGTCTCTCTGTTTTTCAAATATAAAAACAGGGACATTTTACACATAAAGCACAGTACACAACTTTCTCTGAGTTACAGCACCATTTTTTATTTATTTTAACCATGACATTATTAATGTTAAAAATGCACCCTTCTTGAATGTAAGCACAAAAGTGGCAAGACCCACATTTCTTCATACTCCCATGTAATGGGTTAGTATACGTATACTCTAAAATGTTTTTTAAACTCCTACCTTTTTATAGACAATGGTGAGAGGAAAATTGTGTAAAGGCTCATGGGACTTTTTGACAAGAATAAATTAATCAAACTATAAAGAGAATGGGTCTTTCATCATGATAGATGTGAAAGACATTTATACTGGCATACCACACACAACAGGTTTGGAATGGTTCTGTGAATACCTTTTAGAAAAAGGAATGCCCCAAAATACTATAAATACCTTACTTATTGACCTACTATTTGTCTTCTATCCTTATTATTAGCTAAAACAACCCAATTCTTAAATAAAATATCAGCCACCTTTTTACTATATCTATTAAAGGTTGTTTAATGCACTACCAACATTTTTGTCATTATGATTCTGAATATTAAGGCAATTTTTATCAGAATTAAGTTGTATATCATTTTCAGCAGTATTAACAATAGGGCTAGGGCTATGTCTTTCCCTTCCTTGTTGGCATTGGTCAAGTAGGGGTTGGAAATAACTCCTTTCATGTTTGTTTGCTTGCTACTTCTATCATAACCTCATTTATGAAAGAAGCTGGATACCCCCTTTTTAAAAACATATCATTAAGATGGTCGAATTTATTAAGAAAGTTGTCAAATATAGATACCATACATGCAGCCCTAACGAAGTGGCCCTTAGCTACTGCTTTCCTTTGTATAAATGGAGGAGAGCAATTAAAATGTAAAAAACTATTGGAGTATGTTGATTTCTGGAAAATTTCTGATATAAATACCCTGGAAGCCTTGTCCTTAATTACTCTCACATCAAGATATGAAATTTCATCAGACCCAATGCTATGAGAAAAGTTTAAAAATGTAGTTGACTCATTGATGTATTTGATGAATTCAGTTATAATTTCACTAGGACCATCCCAAAAAATAAAAATGTCATCCAGGAACCTCATATAGCATTTACAGTGAGAAGAAATAAGGCAAATTAAACAAGAACTTTCTTTCCCATTGTAACATGACTACGTTGGCATATGCTCCCCCACAAGCTGAGCCCATTGAGACCCCTTCCATTTGCAAAAAATACTCTTTGGCAAACAGAATAAAGTTGTTATATAACACAATACTTAATAGATGTTCAAAGGTATTTATAGTATTTTGGGGCATTCCTTTTTCTAAAAGGTATTCACAGAACCATTCCAAACCTGTCGTGTGTGGTATGCCAGTATAAATGTCTTTCACATCTATCATGATGAAAGACCCATTCTTTTTATAGTTTAATTAATTTATTCTTGTCAAAAAGTCCCATGAGCCTTTACACAATTTTCCTCTGACAGGAAGTCCCTAAGTTTAATGTCTAAAAACTTTGCCACAGGTTGTGTGAGTGATCCATGGGTGTCCACAATGGGTCTCATAGGGGATTACTTAAATCTTTATTTCTGGTTCACCAAACATAGTGGGAATCCTGGGGTGGGATACTGTCATATAATTTAGTTCATCTATAGAAATACTGCCCTCTATAAAAAGATCATTTATTTCATTTTTTTCTTTTCCTGAGTGCACCATTTAATTCATTCAGTGAAACTTTATAAGATTTACTGTTCAATATGTTTTTCATTTTCGAGTTGTACAATTCAATATCCATAATTACTGTCCTCCCCCTTTATCTGATTTTAGTCCTAATTGACTTATTAGTCTGTAACACCCTCAAATTTTCACACTCATCCTTAGATAAATTATGTGTATTGTACCTGGAAGCATTATTTTAGGTTACGGAAATCAATCTCACAAAGATTTTCAAATAGTTGTAAAGAAGGGTGTATGGGTGAGTTGTATGTGCTGGAAACATATAAAGGGTTTTTTGTATATTCAATATTGTGAAAAAAATATTTAGATTCAGTTTCCTTACATATAACTTTAAATCCACAATCATCTTACTAACATTAAGTTGTTGATCTGGAACAAAAGAAAGGCCCTTTGCTAAAATATCACCAAGTTACTGATCAACCAACACATTAGAAAAATTAAATACTTTGAAATCTTTTCCAGAATTCTCATGAATGGTAGGATAAGATGTAAAATCAGTCCTTTGGTTCACTTCCATCCACAGTTGTTCCCTCTATAATTCCCTCACATGTTCCCTCTCCGATGATTGTAATTTCCCCCTCCCCCAATTTGTATAAGGATCCTCTTGTTGTGGTGATCCTTGGTTGTTTTTGGCTTTGAGGTGTTCTGAATGCCTCAAGGGTGGGAAATCTTCCTCTTGGCCTAAAAAATTGTTTTCAGAATTATTTACAACATTTGCAGTATTAGTTCTATATTTACTACCCCAACTTGCAGCCTGGGGGGGTCAGGGTATTCTTTTTCACAATATTGAATATACAAAAAACCCTTTATATGTTTCCAGTACATACAACCCACCCCTACACCCTTCTTTAGAACTATTTGAAAATCTTTGTGAGATTGATTTCCGCAACCTAGGAAAGAATGCTTCCAGTTACAATACACATAATTTTTCTTAGGATGAATGTGAAAATTTGACGGTATTACAGACTAGTAAGTCAATTAGGACTATGAAACTAGATAAAGGGGGAGGGATAGTAATTATGGATATTGAATTGTACAACTCAAAAATTGAAAAACATATTGAACAGTAAATGTTATAATAAAGTTTCTTCAATTAATTAAATGGTGCACTCAGGAAAATAAAAAAAATGAAATAAATGATCTTTTTATAGAGGGCAGCATTTCTATAGATGAACTAAATTATACGACAGTATCCCACCCCAGGATTTCCACTATGTTTGGCCTACCAAAAATACATAAAGGTTTAAGTAATCCCCCTATGAGACCCATTGTGGATGCCCGTGGATCAATCACGCAACCTGTGGCAAAGTTTTTAGACATTAAACTTGTGGACTTCCTGGCAGAGGATAATTGCCTGTGTAAAGACTCATGAGACTTTTTGACAAGAATAAATTCATTAAACTATAAAGAGAATGGGTCTTTCATCACAATAGATGTGAAAGACCTTTATACTGTTATACCACACACGACAGGTTTGGAATGGTTCTGTGAATACCTTTTAGAAAAAAGGAATGCCACAAAATACTATAAATACCTTTGAACATCTATTAAGTATTGTGTTATATAACAACTTTATTCTGTTTGCCAAAGAGTATTTTTTGCAAATGGAATGGGTGTCAATAGGCTCAGCTTGTGGGGGAGCATATGCCAACGTAGACATGTTACAATGGGAAAGAAAGTTCTTGTTTAAGTCACCTTATTTTTTCTCACAGTAAATGCTATATGAGGTTCCTGGATGACATTTTTTATTTTTTGTGATGGTCTTAGTGAAATTATAACTGAATTTATCAAATACATCAATATGTCAACTGCATTTTTAAACTTTACTCATAGCATTGGGTCTGATGAAATTTCATATCTTGATGTGAGAGTAATTAAGGACAAGGCTTCCAGGGTATTTATATCAGAAATTTTCCAGAAATCAACATACTCTAATAGTTTTTTACATTTTAATAGCTCTCATCCATTTAAACAAAGGAAAGCAGTACTTAAGGGTCAATTCATTATGGCTGAACGTGTGGTATCTATATTTGACAGTTTTCTGAATGAATGTGACCATCTTAAGGATATGTTTTTAAAAAGGGGGTATCCTGCCTCTTTCATAAATGAGGTTATGATAAAAGTAGTCAACAAACATGAAACGGGTTATTTCCAACCCCTACTTGACCAATGCCAACAAGGAAGGGAAAGCCCTAGCCCTAGCCCTATGGTTAATAGCACTGGAAATGATGCACAACTTAATTCTGATGAAAATTGCCTTAATATTCAGAATCATAATGACAAAAATTTTGGAAGTGCATTTATCATGACCTTTAATAGTTTTAGTAAAAAGGTGGCTGATATTTTATTTAAGAATTGGGTTGTTTTAGCTAATAATAAGGATACAAGATAAATAGTAGGTCAGACTCTCATCGTTGTCTATAAAAAGGTAGGAGTTTAAAAAACATTTTAGAGTATACGTATGCTAACCCATTACATGGGAGTATGAAGAAATGTGGGTCTTGTCACTTTTGTGCTTACATTCAAGAAGGATGCATTTTTAACATTAATAATGTCATGGTTAAAATAAATAAAAAATGGTCCTGTAACTCAGAGAAAGTTGTGTACTGTGCTTTATGTGTAAAATGTCCCTGTTTTTATATTTGAAAAACAGAGAGAAAATTGAAAAAATTGAATTTATGAACATCTAAGGGACATTAAAAACAGGAAAGACATACATGCTTTAGCCAGGCACTGTATGGAATATATTGAGCATGCATTTAAATTTGTTATATTGGAAGTTATTATACCAGATGTAAGGGCTGGACCTTGGACACTTTTCTTAGAAAAACAAGAAGCCTTATGGCAATTAAGAACCAATGCTTTACAGTGGCCCGGTTTAAATGATTCCTTTTCCCTTGCATGTTTTCTTAAATTAAAAGCGATTGAAAGATGAGTTTAGGAAACCAGTGATTAATATTTCTCTTATATATATTATTTTTTCTTATAGATATTTTTCTTATGCATTTTTGTGAAGGTACTTCATGAATATTAATTAGATTAAGAATGATCTTTTATGATTGGTAATATATTGAGAGGGGGTGTGTGTTTTTACATATGTTGCTTTATTTAAACTAGAATGGTATAGGAATGTTTTCACTCTGAAGAAGTCTCTGACTTAGCAGGGATGAAAGCTTATTTTACTGTGGATTTTATATACTTTCTTGTGGCTTTTACAGTGTTTATTGTGGATTACCATCAATAAATCATTTTGCTGAATTACGGCTGGCTGTGCATATATTGCAGATTCTCCTGCTCAGCTGTGCCTTATTTTTTCATCTTTATTTTAGTCTCCCTATCAAATGTTATAACCACATTATTAATTCCAAGAACTTAAGTTTTATGCTTCTTATATTCATTCAAAAAAATCCCAGTCATTTTCCTGTTTGAAATATGTCACAAAAAATTTCTTTGTTAAGGAAAATAAACACTTTTACCTTTGGCACTGAAATACCCAATGGTTTCTCCTTCTTTGCTTGTATTCTATGTATGAATCTTGTTAACAAACTCTCACAAGCTGCTTTTAAACTTATACTTACTTATCTAGTATAAACTATTTTTTTTTCTTGACAGACTTTGTGAAATAAAAAAAGAAATAAATCCCTTTGATCATTACTATTAGCCAACTACACCTTTCAGTACTTGGAAATAACTTATGATTTAAAAAACTTGCTTTGTTTTTTTTCCTTCTTTTTTTTTTTTTTTTTTTTTTTTTTTTTTTACTATATACTTATACTTGTTTTTTGTATTATTGTAGCTTGTCTAATCTTATATTGTTATTGTTAATTTGTGGAGGTTTTCTCTCCGGGTCTCTACTGAAAAAGGGCACGTGCTCAGTCAGACTAACCCTGGGAACAAATGTCAAATAAATAAATAAATTCTAGTTGTATACCTTTTTCTTTGATAAGTTTTTTCTCTACTTTCGCTCTTCTTGTGACCATTTGCAACTAGTCTTGCCTATGATTATTTTCTTTACCATGTTTTATTTTTCTACGCATTCTTTCCTTTCTTCATCCTATTTCATCGTTTTGTATTTTATGCATGATGTCAAAACTCAAAGTGAACTTTATTGCCATTTAGACTACACATAGGTAACCTAAATGAAATTGCATGCATCAGGCTCAATAATGCGATGACAATTACACACATACATATTACATATAACGCATGCAACATACATAACATTAAGTTAGACTGTTATTTTACTGGGTGACAATCAGAAGGTCGAAGTGGGTTCGGTCTAACCCACTTCAGTCAAAGTTAGGAGGCTGAACGATGACAATTTCGAACCCAACATTGTTGAAATATGAATCTCGCCCCCATCTCGACCCATGTTAAAGGCCGTTCCGAGGTTTACGGTGAGTTGTATTTTGACAATGTTGGAATTCGACATTGTCGGTTTCGTGGAAGTAGGTCAATTATCCCATCATTCGATAGGGTCAGGTTCGACCTTCTGATGGTAAACCTATTTTACTACATATTACTATAAATTTCTATGTCTACATTTTTTTTGCAAATGAGTGATTGATTATTGCACATTTATTTTTTGCATACTTATTTTCTGATCTGTTAGAATAGCTAGCAGATAAATATTGTACTTGATTGACATTGTAAACAGACAACTGTATGATTATGAGTGAGCATCTCATAATTTTTATTGCACCATAATTGCGTGACAGATACAAGCCCTTGTCAAGGACTAACATTCCTGAGATTGCTTTCAGAGTTCAAGAACCTAATCACCTGTGGAAGAAACTGTTCCTGTTCCTGAACCTGGTTGTTTTGCAGTGCACACTGCAGTATTGTCTCACCATAAAATATTTTTCCCACTTTCAGGTTCACTCTATGCTAAAAAGTCTTCCAATAAATGATCTCCTATCACTCTTGATTGGAGGGTTGTAACAGCACATCCTTCTCTATTATTGGCACTTTCTGTTTCTTCCATCTGCATACTTGCAAACAGTTTTCATTGAAAAACACATTTTGAATCTTCCTTTCCAATTCCAAACTTTTCTACTCTATCAGAATGCCTTCCTTCATTCTCCTCTGCTATATTACCTCTCGCTTACCATCCTCCAAGTCATAACTGCACTAAGAGTGGATGTATGTATACATTTGGTTGCCATACCAGCTATAAATAGAGGAAGTATCCTAGTGTCCTGGCCAAATTTCCCCTAGTGGTATAAATACCGCCTCTGGTTTCCTGTGAAAATAGGTTACTAGTGCAGGGAGACTAAAGTGGTCAACAAAGGATAACTAAATAAATAAATACATAAATACAAAAACAAACAAACCAAGGGTTTCACCAGTCTACCTCTTTTCAAAACGTCTCTTGTCCCTTGCTTTCAATCTGTGAGGTAAGATGGCTGCTGATACCTTGACATCCATATTAGTTAATGATTTAGAGCACTCATTTCTTGGATCTAGTCTAAACAGTCCTGTTTTAAGATGAATTACCCTGGTTCTGTTATATAAGTCAAGTACAGTATAGTTTCTCTCCACCATGTTGGGAACAAAGTATGTGTTCCAATGATATGTCCTTCACTAATGTGTAAAATTCAAGTCCCGAGGCAATCATCCAATATTCTTCTTGCTTTCTGTTTTGTGGATTTCTCCTATCAAATTTCTTTACACAAAATTCCTTTTTAAAGTCTCTGAGTTCTCATCAGACATGGAAGACCCTGCCAAAAGTTATGAAGCCTTCATCATATTGTGCACCCTGATGTCATAATGCACTTTTAGATGTAATATCACACTTTAGAATTTGTCCATGACTTTGTCTGTGCTAAGTCTTTCTTTCACTACCATCCATGAAGACATCACAGGGTTGTAACTGCGTACTATCTCATTCCCTTTTTCAGTTTTCAAGCAAAACTCCTTCCCTTATTTTCCCAAAGTCTCACCTTGGTCTGTTTCATAACTGTGGTTTCTTCTTTAGCTATACTAGACATTAACACATTAATCTTTAGCCCCTGTGTCTGAATGTAGACCCCTGTAAACTGGCATCTTTGGCTTTTCATAATTGTCCCAGTTGATGCTCCCAACTTTTAAATAATGCCTGATTGTTTCTGCTCCTCTAACATTTCTTACCCAACAGGACCCCCTGCCTCAGCGCAAGACAATTTTTTTTTGTAGCATCTTAGCAACACAGGTCACTGACATCACCTCCCTAGAGTTCTAGCTTAACATTTCTTTACAAAACTGCAATATACTGCTTTTTTTTTTCTTTTCTTTTCTTTTCTTCTCCTTTTGGCCCAAAGCCTCATGTTTTTAACAATCAATACTCTTAGATTCTATCAGGTACAAAATAGAACAATCCTACCCATGTAAGAAATAATGACACTGGACAACAGTTGTGAAAATGTGGATATTTTAGGGTTTGAATTCCTTTTGCTGATGACACGTCTGTATGAAATGGAAACATAAATTTGTAAAGGAATTGCTAGATTTATGCAAAAATGTCTTAGTATTTATGCTGCTTCTAGCCAAGATAAAACATATGGCAGATATAAGAAAGGTTGCCAAGTATTCAGTGAATTTTGGAAATTCTGATAGTATTACTTGATTGTAAGAGTTATGAGAACTTAATGAAATAATGCACTTATTCATGTGCCAGACTTCACGGCAGCAGTCTTTGATCTAGATGCATAATTCAAGAATTAGAGATACGGCAAGTCCTTCCTAGTTAATTAAAACTGACATTTAGAGGATGTTACTGACAACCTAAAAAAGTGGTCCAAAAGAGTACTTATGAATTTTGGATTGCATTTAAAATAGAAGATAACAAAATTGTGAGCTGTCTAACCTTCTGCCTTTCTCAGCAATAAATAAAAGTGTTTTTTGGAAGCATTCAGAATTACAGGACCAATAAACCATTAAAGCTAGCAAACTAAATAGCAACACAGAGACAGATTGCAGTGGAATAAAGGTTTTTTTTTTCTATTAAAAAAAGATCTTCCATAAGCTTCACAGACGTCTGGACTAATTTGCCACTATGGCAAACATGTTTACATTGATAAATAATAGAAAAAAGAAAATATTTTATACCCATCACAATGCCTATGAGGAGAGAAGAAGAAGAATTAAATGCCATTTAATGCATCTTGCACTGCTTGCATTCCAACATTTATCTGAATTAAAGGTACCTGCCACTATGCAATTAACAACTAATTTGGATTCAAGGAGCTTGTTGCCTTGGACTCAGTTAATTCCTTATAATTAACAGGAATAACAACTCAAAGAGATACTTCCATTTGGAAAACCTACTCAGGTTGACATGCTTTATGCTTCCTTACTTATACACAAAAATAGCAACTATTTTCCACTAGGTCTTGGATAAGCACCATCTCATTTGAGCTAAAACTTAACATAAGTGTCTCCAAACCTTTCCATTTATTTTTATTTAACATCCACTGCAACATCGCACAATAAAAACTAGTGGTAAAAGTTAGGCATTCACATATGACTTTCTGAGGCTCAGGATACTACAGCTTCGATATGCTGACTGTATTTGACCATAATTTATGACACTGAAGGGTCAGGAGATCAAGGAACTTTTGCCTGAATTCTTCTTCATTCCAAGATGAATCCATCACCCTCCTTAGCCAGATACAATGCTTCCCTATTCCAGATAACTCAGGCCCCCTCTGCAGTGCAAATGCACACTGATGGCTACTTTAGGTCGAGTTAACAAATCTGAACAAAGAACAACAACTATTGGTATGAGCTGTGTGTGGTGAATTAACACAGCCCCACAACATGATGGTGGTTTGCAATGCCATTAGCTACTGAAATATAATTGTGCATACCTCATTCCTCCTCAGTACTCAACAAATCTTCTTCTTCTTCTTCTTCTTCTTCTTCTTCTTCTTCTTCTTCTTCTTCTTCTTCATCTTCTTCTTCTTCTACTACTTCTTCTTTTGGCTGCTCCCATTATGGGTCACCACAGCAGATCATCTATTTCCATTTTTTCCTGTCCTCTGCATCTTGCTCTGTCACACCAACCACCTGCATGTCCTCTCTCACCACATCCATAAACCTTATCTTAGGCCTTCCTCTTTTCCTGTTACCTGGCAGCTTCATCCTTAGCATCTTTTTCCCAATATACCCAGCATCCCTCCTCAGCACATGTCCAAACCAACGCAATCACGCCTCTCTACGTTTGTCTCCAAGCTATCTAATCTGAGCTGACCCTCTAATATACTGATTCCTAATCCTGTCCATCTTCATTACGCCCAATGCAAATCTTAACATCTTCAACTCTGCCACCTCCCACTCTGACACCTGTTTTTTGTCAGTGCCACCATTTCCAACTGATATGTAACATAGCTGGTCTCTCTACCCTCTTGTAGACCTTCCCTTTCACTCTTACTGGTACCCGTCTGTCACAAATCACTCCTGACACTCTTCTTTACCCCCACCACCCTGCCTGTACTCTCTTCTTCACCTCTCTTTCACACTCACATTTACTCTGAACTATTCCAAGTATTTAAACTCATCTACCTTTGCCAATGGTTTACTATCAAAATGTTGAAATTCACATGGTCAACGTTCATAACGTCAAAAGTCATTACACCGAATGTTCAATTTACTGAAAAAAAAAGTCTAAATTTAAATGGCCAAAAAACACGTGCAAACTAACACTACTGTTTTTGCAGGGGGGGCTGCACCCCGTGGTGGGGGGCTGTGCCCCCCACACCCCCTGCTACTTATATATTACAACTCCGAGATTGCACAACAGTGCAGACAAGGGAAAATTATTTTCCCTGTTTGCAACATAATGTCGACAGGTAATTTGCATGCACTTCCTGTTGACAAAATGAACTACTTAATATTCATGTGTCAGCCATATGGGTCGATCATATGAATGTTAGACTGAATGAATTTCAACATTTTGATAGTAAACCTTTGCCAACTCTACTCTCTGCATCCTCACCATTCCTCTATCCTCCCTCTCATTCACACACATATATTCTGTCTTAGTCCTGCTGACCTTCATTCCTCTCCTCTCTAGAGCATATCTCCACCTCTCCAGGGTCTCTTTTACCTGATCCCTACTCTCACTACAGATCACAATGTCATCTGCAAACATCATAGTCCATGGGGCCCCTGTCTGATCTCATCTGTCAGTCTGTCCATCACCATTGCAAATAAGAAAGGGCTCAGAGCTGATTCTTGATCTAATCCCACCTCACCTTGAACTCATCCATCACTCCTGTTGCAGGCATCACCACTGTCACCATACACTTGTACATATCCTGCACCACTCTTACATACTTCCCTGCCACTCTCAATGTCCTCATACAGTACCAAAACTCCCCTCTATGCACCCTGTCATATGCTTTCTCTAAGTCCACAAAGACAAAATGCAACTCATTCTGACTCTCTCTATATTTCTCCATCAACACCCTCATAGCAAACATCACATCTGTAGTGCTCTCTCCCAGCATGAAACCATAATGCTGTTCACTAATCATCACCTTCCATCTTAACCTAGCTTCCACTACTCTTTCCCATAACGTCATGTTGTGGCTGATCAATTTTATCTCTCTGTAAAGGTAAATAATGTGGGAAGAAATAGCCAGGGAATTGTTATGGCTAGGCTTGTATAGGCCCTAGGGCTGATAGCCTAGTACCAACCTATGAACCTATGAACCTATGAACCTATGTAGTTACTACAGCTCTGCACATCACCCTTATTCTTAAAAATCTGTAGCAAAACACTTCTTCTCCACTCCTCAGGCACCCTATAACTTTCCTAGATATCTTTAAACAATCTGGTTAAAAACTCCACTGCCATCACTCCTAAACACCTCCATGCTTCCACATATATGTCATCCTGACAAACAATTTTTCCATTATTTATCTTCTTCATAGATATCCTTACGTCCTCCTTGCTAATCCATTGCTCTTCCTGATTCACTATCCTCACATCATCCAACCTTCTCTCTCTCTCTCACTTTCTCTTCATTCATTAACCCCTCAAAGTACTCTTTCCATCTGCTCAACACACTCTCCTCACTTGTGAGTACATTTCCCTCAATATCCTTTATCACCCTTAACTGCTGCACATCTTTCCCAGCTCCGTTCCTCTTTCTAAGCCAATTGGTACAGGTCTTTTCTCCCTCCTTAGTGTCCAACCATTTATAAAACTCTTCATGCGCCTTATCCTTGACCTTAGTCTTCACCACCTCTCTCTTCTCCATACTTTTCATCTTCTTATACTCCTGTCTACTTTCTTCATCTCTCTGACAATCCCACTACCTCTTCACCGAGCTCCTTATCTGTGTACTATCCTTTACTTCCTCATTCCACCACCAGGTCTACTTGCTCTTCTTCTTCTATCCAGATGTCACATCAAGCACCTTTCTAGTCATCTCCCTTACCAATTATGCTGTAGTTAGCCAGCTATTTGGTAAATCTTCACTGCCACCCAGTGCCTGTCTTAACTCTTCCCTGAACTCTACCTTACACTCATCCTTTTTTAACGTCTACCATTTGATCCTTGACATTGGCCTAGCTCTCCTCCTCCTCTTTACAGTACTCAGCAAATGCAACTGCAATGTGCTGAGCAGAGGGGATTTATATGTCCACCACATGAAGGCACACCCTTGTTATCGAACATTTCTAAAATGTTAAAGAAGTGACATCCACAAATATGACCACCATATAAAGGCACACCCTTGTTATCCAACATCTCTAAAATGTTAAAGAAGCGACATCCACAAATATGTCCACTACATGAAGGCACACCCTTGTTATCCAACATCTCTAAAATGTTAAAGAAGCGACATCCACAAATATGTCCACCACATAAAGGCACACCCTTGTTATCTAACATCTCTAAAATGTTAAAGAAGCGACATCCACAAATATGTCCACCATATAAAGACACACCCTTGTTATCTAACATCTCTAAAATGTTAAAGAAGCGACATCCACCAATATGCCCACCATATAAAGGCACACCCTTGTTATCTAACATCTCTAAAATGTTAAAGAAGCGACATCCACAAATGTGTCCACCATATAAAGGCACACCCTTGTTATCTAACATCTCTAAAATGTTAAAGAAGCGACATCCACAAATATGTCCACCATATAAAGTCACACACTTGTTATCTAACATCTCTAAAATGTTAAAAAAGCGACATCCACAAATATGTCCACCACATAAAGGCACACCCTTGTTATCCAACATCTCTAAAATGTTAAAGAACCGACATCCACAAATATGTCCACCATATAAAGGCACACCCTTGTTATCTAACATCTCTAAAATGTTAAAGAAGTGACATCCACAAATTTGTCCACCACATAAAGGCACACCCTTATTATCTAACATCTCTAAAATGTTAAAGAAGCAACATTCACAAATATGTCCACCATATAAAGGCACACCCTTGTTATCCAACATCTCTAAAATGTTAAAGAACCGACATCCACAAATATGTCCACCATATAAAGGCACACCCTTATTATCTAAAAATCTCTAAAATGTTAAAGAAGTGACATCCACCAATATGTCCACCATATAAAGGCACACCGTTATTATCTAAAAATCTCTAAAATGTTAAAGAAGCGACATCTACCAATATGTCCACCATATAAAGGCACACCCTTATTATCTAAAAATCTCTAAAATGTTAAAGAAGCGACATCCACCAATATGTCCACCATATAAAGGCACACCCTTGTTATCTAACATCTCTAAAATGTTAAAAAAGCGACATCCACAAATATGTCCACCATATAAAAGCACACTCTTGTTATCTAACATCTCTAAAATGTTAAAGAAGTGACACCCACCAATATGTCCACCATATAAAGGCACACCCTTATTATCTAAAAATCTCTAAAATGTTAAAGAAGCGACATCCACCAATATGTCCACCATATAAAGGCACACCCTTGTATCTAACATCTCTAAAATGTTAAAGAAGCGACATCCACAAATATGACCACCATATAAAGGCAAACCTTTTTTATCTAACATCTCTAAAATGTTAAAGAAGCGACATCCACAAATATGTCCACCACATAAAGGCACACCCTTTGTTATCTAACATCTTTAAAATGTTAAAGAAGCAACATCCACAAATATATCCACCACACAAACGCACACTCTTGTTATCTAACATCTCTAAAATGTTAAAGAAGTGACATCCACAGATATGTCCACCATATAAAGACACCCCCTTGTTGTCTAACATCTCTAAAATGTTAAAAAAGTGACATCCACAAATATGTCCATCATATAAAGGCACACCCTTGTTATCTAACATCTCTAAAATGTTAAAG
The DNA here is from genome assembly GCF_019279795.1 of Protopterus annectens. Classification (NCBI taxonomy): domain Eukaryota; kingdom Metazoa; phylum Chordata; order Ceratodontiformes; family Protopteridae; genus Protopterus; species Protopterus annectens. Next base: position 1,070,489,814 of record NC_056733.1, read on the forward strand.
AAGTGACATCCACAAATATGTCCACCATATAAAGGCACACCCTTGTTTTCTAACATCTCTTGAATGTTAAAGAAGCGACATCCACAAATATGTCCACCATATAAAGGTACACTCTTGTTATCTGACATCTCAAAAATGTTAAAGAAGCGACATCCACAAATATGTCCACCATATAAAGGCACACCCTTGTTATCTAACATCTCTAAAATGTTAAAGAAGCGACATCCAAAATATGTCCACCATATAAAGGCACACCCTTGTTATCTAACATCTCTAAAATGTTAAAGAAGTGACATCCACAAATGTTGCTGCCATCAAAATGGTTATGTCTTCATTGTATGCAGTAAACTCCCCCTGTATTGACTGTTCAGGAACACAAATAGCTACATCATGTAACTGAAAATAACACATTTGTCAGCTGATAATAACAAAAGGTCCTAGGATCATAGAGAATTCAAGGCAACTAAGTATTGCAGACACTTAACACCCTGTCTGTAGCCACCCTTACACAAGACCTTCTTTTTGAAGGAGAGCTAAACCAGTCAGGCCAGTGGTGAATTTGAAGCGAGAGTCTTTGCCAGAGGTTGGGAAGGTTATGGTCATCATGTTTTATTTATTTAGTGATGTAGACTGAGATCCCTGGTTGTGGTGTTTTTCAGCCTATTTGATTTGCGGTGGTACAAGAGATCCAGGACTACTGGCTCCATAATGGCATTGAAGGCAAGACATAGATCTTCTCTCAGGAGTCTATAAGATACAGAATGAAGGGAGAATGTTTCCAGTCTTTTCTTATAACTTAGGGTCTTTCTAGTTGTTTAATATGTCTAGTGAGGTACATCCCAAAGTAGGCACTGCATTCAGTAACAGGTCTAATCAGTACTGAATTTGGGGACAATTATGTCCTTACATCTGCATAGCATTCCTTTGGCAATTAGCTGCACTAAGTAGAAGGACTTTCTGACTACTGTCACTACATTTTAATCAAAGGAGATTGAGCTATCAACCCACATTCTGATGTCATTAACAACATTCTCATTTTGGAGTGGGCTACTGTCTGCTGTATGTTGGGGAAGGGCTGTATAGCAAGAGCAACAATATTGCATGCTAGCATTTAATCTGAGCCCATTTTTAGTACACTTGGTATCTGCAACTGTTACATTCATGATGAAATGCTTGGGCATCAGAAGGGGACTTATAAATGACTCACAGCTTACAGTCACCTACAAACATAGTTAGCCTTCTGTATCTGTCCAGTACCCTTGAGTCATGATCTGGAGATCAGAAAAGTAAATGTCAAACAAAAGAGATACCAGCACCAAGCCCTGAAGGATACCACTGCTCACCTTCATATTTATTGATGAGGCACCCACCCACATTGAGTGGGTTCCTTTAGTGAATTTGCTGTCCATCTTACCACATGTAGATCTATTTGTAATGCATTAAGCATTTTAAGTATTGAGTCAAGCACCTTTGCCAGGTGAAGGTATACCATTTGGACAGCATGACTGTTGTCAGCTGCATGTGTACCTTTTCAAAGACGTTAACTGGATTCATTAACAAAGCCAAACTGATGAGGAGCTATCCAAATAAGATGTTTAATGTTACAGCTTGTTAGGCCAGTTATAATATTTTCCATGGCTTTGCAAATAAGACACATCCAACTGATGGGCGTATAATTCTCAGAGTCAATGGTGGGGCTATCCTTATGGGATGGCAGTGTCACTGCTGTGCACCAAACCTGAGAGACAAAGCCAGCGGTGAAACACAGGTTAACTAGTTTAAGGAGTGGTTCTGCAATGGCTTGTGTTTGGTACTGTTTATTAATCAGCCATGTACATTACCAGGCTCCATGGTGAAAAATCATTTTAGTCTTGTGGAGCACCTTCAGGACTTGTTCTTTAATCATGATGGAATGTCTCAGGAATAAATGTCCTTTAGATAGTTATTTCTGGCATAAGATGTGCAGTGAATTTATTTGCTAGTATGTTGGCAAAGTCTACCAGATCAGAGTAGGTGGTGCCATTATTAATAAGTTCAGAACAATATTGGGTGCTATTTCTTAGTTTCTAATGCAGCCAAATATAAATGTATAATTGTCTTTAGCTTTATTGGCTACTATAGTAGACCTAATAGTATACTTCAGGTTTTTAGTGACTTTTCTCATGTTATCCTTGATGGGTCTATATCACGTTGTCAAAAGTTCACTTCCACGAACCTTTCTTTCTTCCTTAATCACCCCAAAATCACTGAACGTTCAGTTCCATGAATATTCATATCTGGGAAAGATTTAAGTAGGGAAAGGAAACAGTTGGCCAACAGCACAAATTTGCCCTTTTCCCCACTGTAGTGTGATCTCGGAGTTGGTATATATAGTTAGGGGGGTGTGGGGGCACAACCCCCCACTTGGGTGGGTTTGACATACTGCGGTGTGTGTTCTGGTGTAGTGTTGGCCAAGTGCTTCCTTTCCCTGGTGAAATATTTTTTCGATGTGAATGTTCATGGAACTGAATGTTTGGTGGTTTTGGGTTGATGAAGAAAGGTTTGAAGAAGTGAACCTTCGACAAATTTATATAGTCCCATCCTTGATATGATGCTCTTTTGATCAGCTGTATACTGAAAGAAAAATATTTTATTGTACAGTTTGTTAGTGGACCACCAGCATGTTTTTTTTTTTAATTTCCCATTCTATTTAGATCTGATTGTGACTGGCTATTATATCGCCATGTATCTATATGAGCATATAATTCCTTTGTAAAATTAGCTGCCATGGCAACATCTGGCGTGAAGCTGCAATACATAAATTTTTAAACTTCATCATAGAGTTTGGTAAGATTAGTACATTTAAAATCCTTAAATTTGGAGATATTGGTTTTAGTGAATTTATGGATTTTGAATGTTAAGGTCACTAAGATCTGCAGCAACCATAAAATGAGATACTAGTTGAGTAATACATGAAAAAACTATATTGACAAGGTACCAGGTCAAGAATATTATGTCCTCTATTAAGTTTAACAATCTGGTCAATGGGGGTGGGGGGTAGGGCTTGTTTAATCAATCTAAGAAATTGTGGGCATATCCTACATTGAAGATATAGGTATTACTGTTTATTGAAGAGTAGTTAAGGTCTCCCAAATTAATGGAGGTCATGTTTATCACATGATCATCAAATACATTTATGAACCTAATATAATTTAAAATTGACCAAGCGGGTACACTGTATCAGGCTGTAAAGTGATAGCTGGTTTTGTTTAGTATAATTTAGAACTTGATGATTTCTGTTTGTGTGTCTCTGGGAATCTGTCTAGAGGTGATATGGTCCCTAATGAATACTGAGTAACTACCACAGTTAACATCAAGTCTGAAGGCATGGTAGGTACAAATCCCAAGAAAGGGGGGCGCGCTTTTTGAAACTTTAATCTAGGTTTGAGTAATTACTCAGATATGGCTACATTCCATGTTCAGGAGAACTGTAATGTAAGAGTTTGTTGTTAAGACTTTTGGCATTGAACAGAGCCACCTTAATTTGCTCCTGCTCTGCATTTGATATATTAATTATATTAGGATGTCCATTAGCTGGAATGTTCCTAGAAAGGTTATATATAAGCCTTGGAACCAGAAGTGCAGGCCATCCTTTGCAAAGCAAGTAGCACCGCCAGGCATCTAATGTCATGTGGACAAATATTTGATCCCTCTGCAATGACACCAGTTATTTAGCCAATTGTTTGTGCCAGGTATATAATCTTTGTACCTGAGGACCATTCTTGGAAGGACTCCAATCAGGGCCAGAGTCTTACGTGCATTAGTCGCATGCATGGAGAGTTCTGACATACCCCCCTGCACATTCCTCATGTTTTTTAGCCCAAGTCATTTACCCATCACTTAGACCACTATCATGTCACAATCATATTCCTTAGGTAAAAGGGTCTTAAGGGCCCTTCGGATATCAGATATCCTGGCACCTCAGAGACAACTCACCATTTCCTTGTTTTTGTTCAGATTAGTGATTGCAGAATCAGTGTGCCTGATTATAGAATCACCAAGCACTAGAACATTTATTTGTAGAGGGGTCTGGTATATTAGGATTGACATCATTTATTTCTTAGTGACTCTTTGTTGGCAGTGTGTCTGAAGGTGAAGCTGTACTGGATTTTAACTGAGATCGTGTCTAGGAAGATTTTGCTGTTATTGTTTTGCAGCCTCAGTGTAAGACATTTTAGTATTAGTTGGTGTAGAGTGTGGTGGTTGTGAGTGTTGTTGTTCATAGTCTGCATTTTGTTGCAAGAGTGAGGCCTCCATATTTATGAAATATTTGCATATTTCAGAACTAGAATTTCTTGTATTAGGTAAGACTTTATTATTTGTATTAGGCAGTTATTACACTACATTAGGATGCCAAATTCTATGAGGCTGACAACAGAGAGTCTGATAACTAATTGGGATTACATTGAGAACTATATGTACTTAATGAGATAATTAATGGGCAATACTGTGGAGGAATGTAGATATGAAGATATTCTTAAGTAGTTGAGTTGTTACCTGAACTAAATAAAGTACATTTCAATAAGTGGGAGGGCTTCTTTAATTTTAATCTGTAAAAAAGATGTTGCTTCAATTTATGGAAGATGAAAGTCTGCCAACCGAGACCTCTAGCACTTTACACCCAGAGCAGCTACCTCCTTCACCCCACTCTAATTATACTAACAAGATACGGAAAAAGAAACTTTTTTATATAGGAAGAAACTGAATGCAGTTACATAAAACAGCTGAAAGCAATTAGAAATCCAACATTTTCATAAAGAATAGTGCTGAAAAATAAAAAAGTTCAACTTTTGACACTAGTAATGTCATTGTGCAGTAACATATAGAAAGCAGAGAGACTATACACAGTAGATCATATTGTTATGTCCAGAGGTGTGTTGCAAAGGTGAATTATGTTTGATAAACATTTGTAATATTTACAGTTTGAGAGTTAAAAATATGCACTTATGGATAAAAACAGAAGGCAGTGTAAGATCATACCAGTGGGAAGGAAGAAGTAGGAAGGTGGATGAAAAAGAGGGAAAACAGATAAAAAGAAAAAAATATTAATGATGGTGAAGTGTACAGCAGGAGTACACAAGGGCTATGCTTTTCATGACACAGACATACAAAGGCTGAATGTTAACCAGTAGGCCCAGTATGAAGTTAACTGAATGGTAACCAGTAGGCCCAGTATGAAGTTAACTGAATGGTAACCAGTAGGCCCAGTATGACGTTAACTGAATGGTAACCAGTAGGCCCAGTATGAAGTTATAAGTCTTTGCAGTGGAAGACCCAGCTGGGGTGGATGGGTATGAGGGATTTAAATATTGTTTTCCCCATTCAAGGAGAAAGGTAGGCTTTCTGCCTCACTTACCCATCAAATGGAAGTAAAGGGTTCTAGCACAGGCAGACGAAAGTGTGCGGAAAAAGCACAGACATCACCCTCAATTGAATGCGGTAACATATATCACACTGAAATCAACAGACACTTTGCAAATTGATGGTGGGACTAAAGGTAGAACAAAAATAAAGCAAAACCTCCCTTATCAACAAATGGTTCACACTAAAATTACCCCACACCTATCTGCTTTCTGGTGCAAAATAATGAGGAACACCAGAGAAAGACAAAAGGTATGCTCTAGGAAGGCTCCAAAATGAGTTGCATAAATAAAATGTTTGCAATAGAGGTGGGCAGGGTGAGCAAACAAGTTAAGAGAGTATATTGAAGGTAGTAGATGAAGCTGAATAGACATTTTTGTAGAACAATTGATCAAACATTTATCACAAATTGTGATTTTAGAATAAAAAAAAACAGAAAAGTGTATGTGAACGTGTAAACAGAGGTTAAATAAGTGGGGAAAGAGAAGAATGAGATGTTTAAGCAGGAGAGAAGTTAGAAAGAAAATTATAGTAGAGCAGTAATTGTGAGAAACAACTACACACATAGCGTACCTCTGAAACTAAGTATGTTGGCATAAAGATAAAAAACAAGTTCATACCACAGTTGCAAAACTAGTTTGGAGAAAGGGGGATTTTAAACGCACGCACACACACACACACACACACACACACACACACACACACACACACACACACACACGCACGCATGCATGCACACGCACACACACACACACACACACACACACACACACACACACACACACACACACACACACAAAACCTCCTTTACTGAGTATCTGCAAGACAGAAAATAGAAACTTATTTCACACCTTTCCAGCTACAAGTAGAAAACTGAATTACCGTACCTGACATAGGTAGACAGCCTAAGAGAATAAACCAGAAGGTACTGCTGCTTGACTGAATAAAGTGCTAGGCATGTGGAGGAGTATGGGAGAGTGGGGGAATGACTAAGTGGGGGGGTGACTAAGTTTCGGATGTCACATTGACCAATGTTTGTTACATTCAGATTTATTTCCAGGAGTGCATTACAGTGAAGTGCTCTTGGCTGATGGCATTATGCAAACCTTGCAGTTCTATTCTAAGCATGTTCCAGCGTGAGGATACTGAGGCATGTAAGCTCATCGAGGTACTGTAAAAATTCAGCTGAGTAGAGAGTAAAATTATCCTTCTAGAGAACAAAAAATGAGCCAAAAAAATTGGGTCTATAGAAAAAAAATGTTTTTCATGAAAGTAAGCTAAGACAGAATTGGAATTTGGCACACATTTTACTACACTGCCAATATTGGGGCCTAGCAGTTTAGCAGTGGTTACAACTTCTATAGTAATTTTATTTGGCATTTTACCAAGGAGAAATATTGCTGTTAATCCACAATTCCTTCTTCTTCTTTTTTTTGCTTTGAATTCTCTACAATAATCTGCTGTTTATTTATTTACTTAGATTTATTGCCCAAGGTAGATCAGTGTTCCATCTGGGCCTACCTATTCCAAGCTCAACCCAGGAGGGAAAACACAGAATAAAGACTGAGGTAGAATTTACAAATAAATTCATAAAAGAATTGTAAGAACTATGTAATGGTAAACAAACAGTTCCATAGTACAGGCATAGTAAAGTTACAATATGTTCAGTGATGTGGATATATTTACAATGTACAGGTATATGCAACATGACAAGTATATATTTGTTTAAGAGATTTGTGTAGGTGAGAAGTTAGCTAGCAGATTGGATATGTTATAGGTTAAGGTCATTTTTTATTAAGACAGCAGTGACATTCTATTTACTTATTTAACATTTGTTTACTGGGAACATCTGACTACTGGACACATGTCTTTTTTCAGTGGAGGCACGTGCAGAAAAGCTCCATTTATAAGTAGTAAGAATTATATAATACAGTAAGCATGTATAAGTTTATACAATTAAAGTAATAAACAAAAACACATTTTATACAGGTAATAATAATTGTCAATTAGAATCGAGCAAGCAGATTTGTTATGAAAGGTAGAAATGTATACATGGTGAAGTACATTGAAAATATAGTAAATACAAATACTTAAGAGAAATTCACAATGCATATGTACAGAGCTAAATGCTGGAAACATACTATTGTCAATGCTAGAACCTTCCTGCTGGAAATGCTGCAAGCATACTATTGTCTATGCTAGATACATACTATTGTTTAGAGGTGGGTAAGTATGATTAATGCATGATTCTGCACGGTTCAGAGAGATGAAGAGGGTAGGGTTATTTTAATGTATGAATGTTTTTGTGTAGGTGCCATAGTTGTCACTAACTGAGTAAACCTTGGATAGAAGCTGATTTGTAGTATTAGGTTAGTAGTGCAGAGAATGGGGTTGGCCAGGATGGTTACAAGGGCAAATCCACATGTCTTTTAAATATTAGTAGGATTTTAAACTGTGTCATAGGGTTACTATTGCTTATAGTAGATGGGAGGTTGTTTTAAGTTTTAGAAGTATAATAGGAGAAGAGTGATTCCCTCACTAAGTTATTGGGTTTTGTGACATCTAGGAGGAGTTTGCTATATGAGCGAAGGATCTAGAGGAGGTGTATTGTCTTATAAGATTTTGGAGAGCTGGAGTATTAACTGGTTTCTGTGGAAGCTTAAAGGCAAATGTTACTTGGTTGAAGTGAAGCAGCTGGGGACATTCTAACCAGTTGAGTTGTTTAAATGATATACAGTGGTAAGTTTTGTATGGGGCATCTGTTGCAAATTTGGCTATTTTATTGTAACAAGTATTTAATTTGGAGAGATCAGCTTTGCATAGGTTGGTTAGTACAGGGGAAACATAGCAGGATATTTAGATATATAGATATATAGATTTATATAAATTTAGACATCCCACATAGCAGGCTTGACAGCTCCATTAATGGCCATCTCCTTAATCTTAAGTCTAACCACTCCCTTTAATGGAAAATAACAAAAAAAGTATGAACATGACCTGGCTGCACTCCAAAAAGAATTATTTTTTTCAGAAATAAATTAAGTGCTTTCGTACAGGATAGTACCTGTACTTCTTCAGACAAGACAAGACAATACTGAATGCAAGACCTTATATACACTCTCCCAGAATGTAAATCTAATGAGCTCTATCACATGGTCAATTAAACATTAATTACATTAAATAAAAGACCTAGCTTGGAATAATATAAGAAAATCATTAGAAAATACATTCAAAAATACATTTCAAAATACCTCAGTAGTGTACATTAGAAGTATATTAGAAAAGTAGTCACTGTACACCTGGCAAATATGTTAAATAACACTTATAAGACAGGAAAATGAATACATAGTAATAAATTAAATAAGAAATAGATAAAAGATGGATAAAATGACTGTTAAAAACATTCTTATGCACCACAAGGATGTTAAAATTCATCTATTTGAATATATATATACCTTGTAAAATGGTAACATAGATGGATGTACAAAATGAACAATTTAAACAATCTATAATTCTGAAAAAATACTGAAAAAAATATATACCAAGGAAAATGTAGGCCTTTATCTTATAAGGCTCCTCAGTTTAAGTATGCAAGCAATGGAGCACATTTCATTAACCCTTGGGTGCCTAAATGCATCACATCTTAGCTGCCACAACAATTCACATTTCTCCAATCTCAGAGAGGTGGGACCACCTCTAATATTTGTGCCAACTGTATAAATAACTCTGAATTTAAAAACATGTTCTGGTGAATTGATAATGTATTTAGCCAATGCAGTCTCTATCTTTTTATTCCTGATAGCATAAAGGTGTTCGTACAATGCCTCCACCCTTATCTGGAGGTGAGATTCTTAAACCACTTGTAATTAAATTGGTTATAAGGTTTCTTTTATCAACATTCAAATTATAACAGCTAGTTGTGGTCATGGAAGATCTAAACATTTTAATATTCCATAAATCAAACTCACAAATTTGTTTAAAAGCTGCTAAAGTGGGGTTAAGAACAGCATTATAAGTACTATACACCTGAAATTCATTATTACAATTAACATTGTGTGTACCCAAAAGAAGTTTTAAATTCAGCTTTCTGACAAAAAGTTTCAAGTCAATAATGCTGTTTGGTAGATCTAAACTTCTGGAGGGTACAAAAGTCATCCATTTAGCAAGAATGCCTGCTAAATTACTGTCCACAGGGAAGGAAGAAAAACTGAAAACTTTAAAGTCACCCCTTGTATTATGAATTATGTTCATTTGTCTCTCCTCAGGGTACATTAAAGTAGGATTATCATCCAAGGTAGGGGAAACAGGCTCACTTATGTAAAGTAAGTTATTGTCCCTCATGCAGTCAGTGGTAGTGTGTACAAAATCTGATTCAAACCCCAAATTAGGAACAGAGTTACTATTATGCCTGGGAGAAAGAAAAATAGACTCACCAGTAGTAGATAAACTGATGTCAATTATCTCTGAACCTGAAGTTTGTTCCTGTGGTTCCTTTTTCTGTTGTTTCTGTAATTCAGATTCCCCTGTGCAGATTTCTGGTTCCCCTGAAAATTTTGATCATTAATGCTGTTATTCCGATTTAATCCATTTGTAGAATTCTGTCCATTATGGTTTATTCTTTGATTTTGAATCTGTTCGCTATGTCTGGGTGCTTCAGCTGCTTGTAAAGCAGCATTTCCTTCCTCGGGCATGTTAAAACTTATGACATCATCGTCACTCATTATTCTATGCATCTGACTGGACGGACGATCTGTCAATTGCCATTGTTGAGACTTAGAGGGGTGGGGATAGGCACTTCTCTTGCTGTATTCATTTTCATCCCTGTGAAGCTTTTTAAGCTTGATAGCATGGAATTTGTGCATTTGTGCATATATACTAGTAAAGATGCGGTTGTAATCAAACTTATAACTACCAAACAGCATTATTAACTGAATTAGTCAACTTATTTAATAAATGTGGGCTCGACCTTTTAGAGCTTTTAATTAAACACAACAACAGTGAACTGGAACTGTTATTCAAAGACCTTGCAATTCGCGATTCTGCCATCCATGAGGATCATGAGTATAGCAACATGAGATTTGAACATTTCAGGATTTACACTAGCACTGACCAGCACATAACAAAACTGAAAGCTGGTAAACTGAACAAGCAGGACAGGGACGTTCAGGACTATGCTAATGGTATGACCTACCCTAAACCTCCTGGTTCATACAAAGAATTTAAAGCCCCACAAGGGGAAAGTAACAAGTAACTGACAATGATGAATGTAGGTTTGAAGAGACTGACGATGTGATTTTAAACTATGATGCTGAATTCCCAGGACATAGGAGAAGAAAAAGAATTAGGAGCAAAAGCCATTACAACAATAGGCAGCAACCACAGGGCGGCTACCAACCACAGATTTTTCAGGGGGCCAGGTCAAAGAACAGGAACTGGAGAGCTTAGCATCTCCAATAGTGCCTTCTGGTCATCATGTTAATGTTAATGACTCCTTCATTAATGTAAGCACCCCGACACCAGTGGACTCTATTCAAGAAGCAGGTACCTATACAGTGGTTCTTAACCACCTAAAAGACTTTTCATTGCACAATTATTCTACTTTGTGTATAAATGAAACTACAGCTGACTTATTGTCTAAGGGAATGTCTTTTATACTTGGTAAGAGATTTAATGTAGACACTATGTTAGATCGGAAACTTTATTTAAGAAAGTTGAATTTGACCTTACTACATGGTACTACCCTCCCAAACTAATGTCAGTGAAGGCAACCTTTTTTAAAGATCAGTTCTACTTATAACCCCCTTTGCACCCAAAACTAGCAATGTACAAAAAGTTTGTGAACTAGATCTGTATAATCTAAATAAGAACAAATACAGGCCAGCTCAAACATTTCACAACATGAATCAAAGTGAACATGATTGTTTATTGGAACTGCAAGAACATGACATCAGGGTTATGAAACCTGACAAAGGGGAGGGGTTGTAATCATGGACTCTTCCACATACAGTGACAAAGTGTTGGCTATGTTAGACAAAGAAAATTACACAGAAGTGTTCCTTGATGAGTTAAATGCAGCATATAGAAAAAATCTACAACCAACTCACTGACATATTTCTAGAAAGAAGAATTGACCTTTCCTTACATAATTATCTTAACATCATTAGCCCAAGGATACCAGTGTTATTTGGTATTCCCAAGATCCACAAGAGCCTCTCAGATCCACCTATGAGGCCCTTAGGGGATGGATACTCCATTACCACTGCTTGTACCCAATTTTTAGACCATGAGCTGAAGAAAATATTGCGTAATGAAAGCAAAATTTGTAAAGACTCCTGGGCTTTTTTAGAACAAGTGAACAAAACCAGGTATGACGCAAGTGACATCATGGTCACTATAGAAGTAAAAGACCAATACACGGTCATCCCACAAGAAATTGGTCTTGAGTGGGTGGGTGACCTACTGTTGTTATACAAAGTTAAGCAGGAGAAAATTAATCTAATTTTGGAATAATTAGAAATTGTTTTAGGAAATAACTATTTCTCCTTTAATGGCAGGTACTTTTTGCAGACCGTAGGAGTGGCAATGAGTTTACCATGTGGTGGGGTATTTGCAAACATAGTAATGGCTTATTGGGAAAGAAATTATGTATTTCAGTCTCAGTACTATTCTAAGGTCAAACTGTATTATAGATACAAAGATGATATCAGCTTGATATGGAATGGGTCACTGGTTGATTTGGAAGAGTTTTTGATATACCTTATCACCACCACTACATTCCTGCAGTTCACTTGGGTGATTAACCTGGACCATATGAATTACCTTGATGTCCACATATACAAAGGCACACATAATAAAAAGTATGCCACTAGGATCCATAGGAAAGAAACCTACTCAAACTTTATCCTGCATTACACTAACTCCCGTCCCAAGCATCAAAAGAGTTCAGTAGTTAAAGGGCAATCAGTTCAAGCAGCCCGTATGATCTCCAGAGAAGACAATTTTCTTACAGAATGCAACAATTTAAAAACTATGTTCTTGAGGAGGAAGTACCCAGCAGACTTGCTTAATGAACTTATGCAGGAAGTGATAGGTAAAAGAAGAGTAGGGCATTTTAAGCCAATAGTTGGCGAAAACTCACTAGACAGTTGAAGAGGGGAGACCTGAGTTGGAAAAAAGTACTTTTTGTAGATCTATGGTGCTTACATTCAACTCTGACTCATACCACTTGATGTCCATTTTTTATAAGAACTGGGGCATTTTAGTGGATGACTTGGACATCAGAGCACAAATAAGAGAAAGACCTATAATTACATACAGAAGGGGCTCAAACTTAAAAGACCTTCTTAGTAAAGGTTCTAACTACACTAGAACAGGACATGTAGGGATGTACAAATGTGAGTCTTGTAACTGGTGCCACAAGGTGAAATTGGGCAAGCAAATTTACAGTGAATAGTATAGACCATTATGTAAAAGGTAAATATAACTGTCACTCCAAGGCAGTGGTCTACATGGCTACATGTGACCAATGCCTAGCATTTTATGTAGGCAAAACAGAAAGGAAATTTAACGCCAGAATTTATGAACACAACTATGCCATAAGAAAGAATAATATTAATAATGCATTAGCGAGGCATATTCAAGACAACACTGGCCACAGTTTCACATTTATGGCAATAGACCATATAGACATCAGTGACAAAAAGCCTTGGGGACTTCAGTTAGAGTTAAAGGAGTTAAGATGGCAAATCTTACTACAGGCAGAGAGATGGCCAGGGATAAATGACAGGACATCCATCTCTCCTGTATTGAAATTAAAAGCCCTAAAAAGGAACAAAATATCTCAAAACATTTATTAAACACAAGCACTTTCGTATGTATTTTGCTTTGGGAAACATTTTAGCATTATGTGAATATTTAACATGAGATTTTAAAAATGACTTTGGTTTTAGTTTTATTCTATTTATAACCATTCATGATAAAAGTATGAGACTAATAATTTATCTTTCAATTACAAGTTTTAGTTGTATTTAAGATGCAACAGTTTCAACTGTAACACAGTCATCAAGGGGTTAATTAATGTTCTGTATCAGTGCTACTTAGCTAGCTGCCTCTCTTTGCTTACCCAATCAGAATGTTTTTTATATGTATATAAATGGTTGTTTTACATTTTAATGGTGTCTGATGAAGTTAACACTTGTTTAACAAAAGTGCTCATGTTTTATTTGTTTTTCTTGTGGATTTTTGTCATTAAATACACCTTTTCTTTATCATCACCTGAGTGATTTGTGCCTGTGAAACTCTGCCTGCCATCATTTTTATTTAAACAGCATTATTGACTTGAAACTTTTTGTCAGAAAGCTGAATTTAAAACTTCTTTTGGGTACACACAATGTTAATTGTAATAATGAATTTCATGTGTATAGCACTTATAATCCTGTTCTTAATCCCACTTTAACAGCTTTTGAACAAATTTGTGAGTTTGATTTATAGAATATTAAAATGTTTAGCTCTTCCAGGAGCACAACTAACTGTTATAATTTGAATGTTGATGAAATAAACCTTATAACCAATTTAACTACAAGTGGTTTAAGAATCTCTCAACCAGATAAGGGTGGAAGCATTGTGATTTTTGATTATGACTTCTATAAAATGAAAATGCAATATATGTTAGAAACAGATAGTTATAAACTAGTATCTTTGAATGAGCTCAGTGGGGCTTATAGGAAGATCAGAATATTCCTTAATGATATATTCATAGAAGCATGTATTACCTTAGAGATGTTTAACTACCTCCCAGTCCCAGCACTACAGATTCCAATCATATTTGGAACACCTAAGATTCATAAAAATGTATACAACCCCCCCCTGCTCCCTATTGTTAATGAAGCATACATTATTAAACGTATAATACACAAGAATTGGGACTTAATAGTAGCTGATACAAACTTAAGATAAGATAATACTTTTCAAATGACAACATCTTCAAGTGAGCTGCAGTAATATCTGAAACCGAATTCTGTGAATAGAAAACATCTGCTTCCATAACATAATCTGAGTACGACTGAAACATTTAATTATTTCCTTCTGCAATCATATTATGCCAGAGCTTGAGTTTATTTTTGAATGATTCAATCTTGTTCCAAGCTTTAAATATTGTTGTATCTGGACTTTGAACTTTCACATTCAACTCATTTAAGTCAGAAAATATGTCACCGAGATATGCCAGCATAGCTACCCATTTGTTATTCTGGAAATAATGGGACAGATCACTTTTCTTATCAATTAGTAACAGCTCAACTTCTTTTCAGAATTCATATAACCTCTTGAGAACTTTACCTCGAGACAGCCAATGAACTTCCGAATGGAAAACAAGATTTTGATGATCAGAGCCCATTTCATGACACAATTCTTTTAACAGTTTTGTGTTTAAAGCACTGTTTTTTATATAATTGATAATTTTAAGGGATTGAGACAGGACTTCTTTAAATTCAGGTGCCATTTTTTTGGAGGCCAGGTTTTGCCTATGAATGTAGCAATGTGTTGACAATAAGTTATTGCCCGTCATAGCCTTAATTTTAGTGACTACATCTGAATTTCTACCTGCAAGACTAGCAGCGCTGTCAGTGCAAACTCCAACAGAATTTTTCCATTCCAGACCTCTCTCTTCAAAGAAACCATTTAAGACTTTGAAAATTCCACTGCTGGTAGTGTGAGTAGGTAATTCAGAAACATTTAAACTGTCTTCCTTCATGTCCCTTTCATCATGGTCAGTATATCATACATACGTAAGTAAATGCTGTTGCTCCAATTATCTATTGATTCGTCCAGTTGTAATGCAAACAAGTTTGACTTTTTAGTTTTTTCAGTGAGTTGCATTTCTGTATCTTTTGCCATATCAGATATCCTCCTTTCAACTGTATCATTTGGCAATGGGATGTCTTTCATTTTATTTGCCACAGACTGGCTTAATACTTCATAACAAGCTGTAATCAAAAAAGGCTTAAAGAGATATTTGCCAATAGAATACATATTTTTACATTTAGCTATCTGTAATGATATTAAATATGATGCCGTCAGAAGTGAATTGTCAGTGGTTGAAGTGTTGGGAATAATTTTCTTTTCTATTTTAAGTGCATCTCCTTTATGCATAAAGAATTCCAGGGGTTTGCTGAAGAGATCAGAATGTTTTGTGCTGAGATGTCTCATAAGTTGTGATGGCGTCATAGCTTCATTTCCAAAAACAGTAGCACAAATGACACATTGAGGTCATGGCAATTGGTCAGTGTCAGGGCATTGTATGAAACCAAATTTTAAATAGCTGTCCATGTACTTACAAGTGAATGTAGACTTTTTCTTGTGTGTGCTGCTAGTTCTTTCCTCCTTCTGTACATACTGAAGATTGCTCTGTAGGCTTGAGGTGGAAGAATCACTATTTTTTGCATCATAAACACCTTCAATATGACATTTCTTAACACCAAAATTAAACAAAGTCCCTTGTCTCTTATACATATTGAAATGTAAATCTGTAGGCCTGTCTCTTTAAAAGAATCATGGCACTCGAAACAAGCACTAAAACACTGTGACAACTTGCTAACCACTGAATGATTTTTGAAAACTACTACCATAATCTGCCACTTTCTGCACTTGGCTGAAACATGCTGAAGGTCTGCTCACGCGATTTTATAAAACTAAACCAAACAGTTACAGCAAGTAGAGAGGGCACGTCCCCTAGAATCTATGCACAAAGCACAATGCGGTAGCATGCAGGTGGTGGCCAAAGTATCAGATAAAGCAAGTAATATGAACAGTGAATATGAAATGCAACAAAAAATTAACATGTATAATAAAGTGCACCCTCCCCTCCACGACCATGTGTTGCTACTTAAGGCCTTAAACAGGTAAAGATCAGTGCACCAGCAAGTTAGTTCCTTGCTTTTCGACTTCTGTCTGTATATATTTCACAATCAATAACTCACAAACAGTACTAAAATCTAGCAACTTTCTAAGTTTCTAAAAGTAATCTTTAAAATCTGCCCCTATATTTTGCAGCTCTGTCCAGATTTATTGTACCAGAGGTTCACAGGTATGGCCAAAACCTCTTGATGATGCTGCTGCTGCTGCCAGGGATCCCTCTCACTCTTCACTCTCTCTCTGTCACACACACACACACACACACACACACACACACACACACACACACACACACACACACACACACACACGCACACACACACACACTTTCTCATTCATAAATGCATTCACTCACACATTGCTCTCACTCTCTTTCAATCTCTTTCTCTCTCTGTCTCTCACACACACACACACACACACACACACACACACACACACACACACACACACACACACACACACACATACACACACCATTCACAGACACACACAGACACACACACACACACATCCACACACACACACACACACACACACACACACACACACACACACACACACACACACACACACACACACACACACACACACACACACACACACACACACACACACACACACACACACACACACACTGTCTCGCGCTCTCTCACTCTCTGAAACTGTAGGCTAGTGTTTCTCAACCACTCATGGCCCGGTATAATTGATGCCAGGGCCCGATACCTAGCCACGGCCCGACAGTTGAGAAACACTGTACTAGACTATTGATCTATAAGGATCTTTATTATGCCTAGGTATACATTCCTGTGAAGGTTTTGGCCCTTATAAGTTACATACAAATAACCCAGAGATGTGCAGAACATTTGCATGTTATCTCTATCCATGAAGGACGAGGGTGTTAAACAAGAGGTGAATGTTTGTCGACCTAACCATTCATCCAGATTATGTTTGAATAGTGAAAGATAAGTACATCCACGTGTAGTGGATAATTCCAAAGAAGTGGTATTCACTGTAATATATACCTGCCCCTCCAAAATGTTCTATTTATGTTCTAAAAGATAATTAGATCTCTTTCACAGGTATTTATGCCCCTGTCAGACTTACAAATGTGTAATAGGTCTGAGAGGGTATGTATTTTCCGTCTGTATATGTGAGGTACAGATTATTTCTCAGTAGATAGTATGATACTGAGAAGACAGATAAAACTTTTGACATTGTCTGCATAGCTTTTTGATTCAGACTTTTGATTTTCTTAGCTAGGAAGTATTGTGGGAATTCAAACTGTGTCAAATGTGTGGTTAGGCACATAGCAAAGGGGAAATTATACTCAATGACTGGCCTGATGAATATGGAATACAATCACATCACTGGACCTGGGTCATCATCACCCCCCTGTTTCTCATTTTTCTACATGGGTTCGGGATATCGTGTTAACTGATGCCATCGTTCTTGATTCAATGCCACACTCCTGCCTTCTTTGACACTCATGTCTGACTGTCTCAGACCTTCTTTCACACAATCCATCCACCGCTTTGCTGGATATCCTTGTTTCCTTTTACCTTCTTCTTGCCTGTGCCTGTTCCAAATCTTCTTCACCAGATTGTCTTCTGCTTTTCTGCACATGTCCAACCAACTGTAATCTGTTCTCTTTGATATTTTCTGCAATTGGAGCTACTTTGGCTTTTGTGCTTATGCCCTTATTTCTTCATCTGTCACACAGTGTGCATCCTACCACCTTTCTCAGGCACTTAATTTCCATCACCTCTAGATTCTTCATCTGCTCTGCCTTTACTGCCCAGGTTTCTGCACAATACAGTAGTACTGGTCACACTACTGCCTTATATACCTTACTTTTCAGCTTGTTTGGCATTCTTCTGTCATAGACTACACCTGACACTCTATGCCAGTTGGCTGCAGCCTTTCTGATTCTAGCTTGTATCTCTTCATTCAGACTTCCCTTCTCCTTAACCACTCCTCCCATATGCTTGAACCTATATACCTGTTCCACTATCTTCACTTTTATCTCAATTCTCAGCTTCTTCTGATTTCCCCAGTTTGATGCCATTACCACTGTCATATCTGTACTTAGTTTCATTACATGTGCCTTCAGTTTTGCATTCCACTCCCCTATCCTTTGCTGAAGTCCTTGCTCCAATTCTGCCTGTAATGCCACATCATCTGCGTATAGCAACTTTGTTGATCTGTCCCCTCCAATCTGTCTGTTAATGTAATCCATCACCACTATGAACAGCAGTAGGCTCAGAGCTGAACCTTGGTGCACACCCACTCCCAATGCAAACCCCTCTGTGAGACAGAACACTGTTCGTACTTGTGTCATTTGGTCTTTCTACATAGCTTTCACTGATTCTACCAATGTTTCCTGGACTTTGAACTATTGCAGTACTGTCCAAATCAGATTTCTCTGGACCTTGTCATATGCTTTCTCCAAGTCTATGGATAGCCAGTTCCCTCATCCCTAGCTTTTTCTCAACTATCTGTCTCACTGCAAACATTAAGTCAGTTGTGCTGCATCCTGACCTGAATCCAAACTGCTCATTTCCTGTCTTACTTTCTACTACTCTGCATATCTGTTTATCAGTCACTCACTCCAGAACTTTCATGCAGTGTGATAGGAATTGTATGCCTCTGTACTGCCCACAGTTGTGGATGTCCACTTTGTTCTTCTACACTGGCATAAGTATGCTTATTCTCCAGTCATCTAGGATATGCCTTTCTCTCCATACTGCTATGAGTACCTGCAGGGACCATTTCTCCCCTATATCACACAGGATCTTTATCACATCTGCTGTGACCTCATCTGTGCTTGATGCTTTTCCTGACTTTATTTTCCTTAATGCTATCCTTACTTCTTCTAGAGTGGGCTCTTCCTCTTCTCTCATCATAGGCTGTTTCTGGGGCAGTGCAGCTTCTGTGAGGTTTTCTTCATTCAGAAGCTGCTGGAAATACTCCTTCCATCTGCCTTTGATGTCCTGTGGATTGGTGAGCAGGTTGTTGCTGGCATCCCTTATGAAAGGTGTGTGACTATCTTCTTTATTTTTCTGTCCTTGTCTTGCAACCTGATATAGTTTCTGTGCCACATCTGAGTTACTTTCCATAAGCTGGTAGAATGCCTCTAATGCCCTGTTCTTTGCAATTGCAACTCCTTTCTTAGCTTATTTGTTAGCAGACCAGTATTCCTTCTTAGCCTGGTCAGTCTTTTCTATTCTCCCACTTTTTCCTTCACTCCTTCTTTCTTTTGATGACATCCTGGACTTCTGCATTCCACCACCAGCTTTCCTTATGTACCTTATTTCCATATTTGGCTTTGCCACATATCTGTTCTGTAGTCCTCACACATGCTGTTTTGAGGCGATGCCACTCTTTTTCATCTCCATCTATTATCTCCATTTCTTGGGGTGCAAGAGCCCTGATTAATTCCTTAATCTGCCGTACTTTCTCTCCAGTCAACTGCCAGGTCTTCAGCCTGGTCTCTGTTGACCTTAGAGCCTTCTCTGACCACTGCTTGCAGCTGATTGTGGCAACCAGTGGTTTATGCTGTGGGATGACTATTTCACTTGCAATCATTGATTCGACCTCAGTGCCCTTTCCTTACTAGGAGGAAGTCTACCTGAATTGCATGTTGGCCACGTTTGTATGTGATCTTGTGAATGGACCTGGGTATCATACCTTTAATAATAAGATGTGCAATAAAAAAGCACACTCTTCCAGTAGTGGATTTATGGTGAGTGAATGGACAGTTCATTGCTTACCTAGGCTCACAGGTTCATAACTACTGAACCAGTTTTCAGGGGTGCATTGTAAATGTGATAGCTACAAGGAAATTATTGTTTTTTGAAGGATACTGTTATGCATTTCTTGCCATTTAGCTTTAGTTTGGGTTCTAACACCAAATATTGATTTGAGAAAGGCCCTCTCAGAGGATCATGTTGTCCTCTGAGAAGATTATATGGCACCAAGTTTACAGTCATCTGTACACATGGTCAGACATAAACCCTTAAAAGTAGCATTGACCTTCAAATAGTTATTGCCAGAGATGAGTGTCCCAAGAACTGAACCCTGGACTAAGCTGTTAGTTACAGTCATTTAGAGGTGGTAGAACAGTCCACACTAATTTCCTTGGATCCATTTGTGATCCAATCTTCTACTGAATGAGCGACATAGGGAATAACATTTAGCTGGAATAGCCTATTTATGGTACCTGAATGTGAGATGATGTCAATGCCATTGCGCAGTCTAAATATGCAGTGTTCACTGATTTAACTTAATGCATTGCTTCAGTAACCTTCTCAAAGAAGTCAACCAAGTTAAATAGGCAAGATCTGCACTTAACAAATCCGTACTGCTTTGTGTCAAGAGTTTGTAGGTTACCTGTGCTCTTATCTATTAATTCTATGATAATCTGGACTGAAACAGAAATTGGTCAAAATCTGGATTGAGATTGAAATTGGTCAGAACTGATCAATGCTCAGATAAATGAATAAATAATCAATAACCTTTCCATACCCTTACAGATGAGGCTGGTCAGATATATGTGTCTGTAATTTCTAAGATCCAATGATGCCGTACCTTTAAGCAAGGGGATGATACTTGTTGTCCTAGATTTGTCTAGTTTGTAGGCTGACATTCAACAGCTTCTATAGGGGGTCTGACAGGACCTGTTACAGGGTGGCCAGTAAGCAGTCTGGTATGTTATCCAGCCCAAAAGAAGCAGTATTCTTGGACTTGGATAATGCTTTGAGAACATACTTGTGGGAGAGCTGAAGAAGGGCGCAGATGAAAGTAGGAGATGCTGGAATGTAGGAGAGCACAGGAGAAAAAATAGAGCTAAATTTATCTGGTAGTAGACTAGCTCGGTCCTCTGGGCCTGAGTATCTGAAAGAATTTATTATTAAGTCTGAGCAATGCTGGTTTTTGTTTTAAAGGCTACTAACATAGTTGTGGAAGGCTTATAGGTAAGTACTAAGCTAGCTGCTCTTGTGAGCCATTTTAAGTTTATCCCACTTCCCTTCCAAAGGTAATAATCAGACTCTATACCTTGTACTTCAGAGGTTGACAATTCAACCATCATACCCACCCCAACCAAAATGTTTGTATTGTCTTTTCTTGGTTTTGTGATTGTCTTTTGCCTGGGTCACAGTTTTTACCTTGTATCTGGTTTTGGTTGATTTGATTAGGGTCCCAAGGTCCCTTTTAAGTTTAGCAAGAGCTTGCATCTTGAAAGTTATGTTTATTCCTATGTGCAATGCTTTTTTGTTTTGTTATAGAAACTGCTTATGTTTGAGTTCCCCTAGAGCGTTTATTCATAGATTCATAGATTATTACTAGACTAGCTGCCCTCATGGACCATTTTTAAGCCTAGCCAATTACCCCCTGTGAGAATCAAACCCTGCACCTTGTGCTTCTAAGGTAAACACTTTAACCATTACACCACCCTCCCACTGAGAATTCTGCCACTGAACCACCACATTGTATTTACTACAGAGGGGTGCAGCTGCATGTCTGGAGCTATTGACATTTGCATAGAATTTTGCAGCAAAGGATTCATCATAAATAGTGGGTTATATAGTTGGAAGAGAACATTGTATTTTGCCAGGTTACTACTCAGTTTCAGTAGATTAGCTTTGGCATAATTTATGCATACCAAGGTATTGGAGAATGGGTCTGTATGCAGTCTTAAGGTGAATGTGACTGAACTGTGGTCTAATTTGGCCAGGGAGGAAGTTACAATATGCACAGAGAAGAGCTATCCTATACTGGTGAGGACCTAGTCCAAAATATTATTACTTGGGCCTGGTGTGCAGACTAACTGGTCCAGAGACTTTGTATGGATGAAGTCCAGTCTTACGGCATACATGTTAAAGGCTTTAATGGAGGGGTAGATAAAGTCCCCGAAGGAGAAAGGTGTTTGGCTTAATACACAGAGATCCCATTCTAGATAAGCAGGAGTTATGGGCTGTGGGGACCATAGCAGGGACCTATGGTAAGCCAAGACATGATAAGGGGACTTGTTAATGGTACATTGAACATGAAGGATTTAAAGATTTTTATCTTGTCTAAGTAATATGGAAATGAAGTGTTTTTTTTTTTTTTTTTTTTTTTTTACAAATATCAAGACACCACTGCTGTTTTGCCTTCATGTAGTGAAGTGGACCTGAATGTGTGATAAGCATTGAAACCCTGCATTGATAGGGTGCTCTCTATGGTGTTCTCCAGGGCATGGAATGCTTGTATGGAGTGACATTTTGGTTAAGGCTTCTAGCATTAAGCAGTAATACCTGTGTGTTTTCCAAATTCTGTTTTGCAATGTAGGAAGCTTTTGATGAGGTGTTATCAGCATTTTAACCAATATACAAAAGCCTAAGGGGGGTGGGTGCAGGCATCCTTCCCAGTGCATTTAGGACTGTCTACCATTTCTTCCCATGCTGATATATATTGGACCCTTTTGAATTACACCAGAATCTAAGAAAATTGTTGAAGTCAAAAATCTTTTTTTTCAAATTGTAGCATCATTCTTGGTGATGATAACAATGTTGCTCAATGCTAGGTTAATACTTACCTTAGACAAATAAGTTTAGAGGTGAATACTATGCTATTTGCCCTGAAAGGTCATTTTAAGTGAAACCAATATCCTGATTTCAGAATCAAGCCCTGCATTATGATTAGATATTACTAGAACTCCATCATGTCTCACTTAATTTAGTCCACTGAAGTACATCTCAAGTAATGTACACCCACATGTACTAGGACTGCATCATGTGTGGACTTATGGTTCAAGGAATTGACTGCCTTTGATGTGGTTAATCCTGGTGCCTAATAAGCAACTGACTGCAATGTTCTCTTTGCACAGCCGAGTGAGTTGTGCATCAGTATGTCTCACAAGAGATGTGTAGGATTAGGATGCTGGATTGTATGGATATTTGCCTTATGGACTTTTGAACTGAGACACTTTGATGCTGCCTGCGTTGTATGTTGCTGAAGGTACTTGTTTCTTAGTTTACATTTTGAAGGCCTTTGTGGTTTAGGTAGGTTACATTTAATAGCCTCAGCATATATGTAGGTCTATGTGTTTGGTCTGATCTGTGTGTGATATGTTTAGTATAGTGTTGTGTGGTACTGACAACTTACTTATTATTTGTAATGCCTTTACATGAGAGTTTTACTTCCAACAGCATTAAATAACTGTATCTCTCACACACTGTGTCAGTTTGTTTAATTAGGAGGTGGTTGTCAGTAAACATGACACAATTGCT
Source organism: Protopterus annectens (assembly GCF_019279795.1). Lineage (NCBI taxonomy): Eukaryota > Metazoa > Chordata > Ceratodontiformes > Protopteridae > Protopterus > Protopterus annectens. The sequence goes on from NC_056733.1 coordinate 1,070,513,396, forward strand.
GCATTGTCTCTAGATGCCCATTTCAAGCAAGCTGGCTACAAAGATGGTTGGAAAGTACAAATCCATGGTTCCAGGTGCTTATTGATGTAAGCTGAAAGCACTATTGAGGTTTGCAGTTGATTCCTGGACAAGTTATCTGTCTGGTAAAGGAAATAGTGCTGTTTTAACACAGCAACAGTTTATTTTACTTTGAATTTGTTAACCAGGGTAGAACACTGATCCCACTGGACTTATTACATGCAGCTTAGAATAAATGATTATTAGCATCTTCTCTCACCAGAAGCAAAACAAGAACATTAATCCAAAGCTGCTTATTAAGCAGTGGTACTAACCCAGATGTTACTAGGGCTGCGGTGGTGCAGCAGTTAGCATTTTCACCTAACAGCAAGAGGTTCTCTGGTTTCATTCTCAGCTGGAATGCCTTCTGTGCAGAGTCTGCATGTCCTCCCTGCAGCTGAGTGAATTTAAAAAGACATGCAGGTAGGTGCATACGTGTGTGTGTGAGTGTGCCTTCTTTGAAGAGTGGGCGCCAGACTGGCAACTCGACACCATAAAAAATTCACTGCCAATCATTAGTCGACCAGAGTTCCACTGTGGCAACCCCTAACCAGGAAAAGCCGAAAGACCTTTCACTAACCCAGATGTTACTGTGGTCAATGCACTTTCTATCATCTTCTCTTGATAGATACGCTATCATCTTCTCTTGATAGACACCCTGGATAGAACCTACATCAGCTGATGCAACAGATTGCCAAACAGCACAAAGGCCTTGAAGAGGTTCTCAATAAAACTGCAATCAGACCTCTCACTGAATTCCATAATGATTTCCCAGTCAGAATTCAGAATCAAGAGGAGAGGAGGGGTTGGCGTAATGGTTAAGGTGTTTACTTTAAAGACACAAGTTACATTGTTTGATTTCTTTTTTTCTCAAGAATGTTTTATGTTATGTTTATACTGTAAAACACATTAATTTGACAGTTAGCAATTACAATGTTATTTGAGGCAGTAAACAACAAAACAAGCATGCAAAGACATATAAAGAACATCAGAAAAGTGAAAAGCTCTAACAATCTTATATACACAATTTACAATATGTGCTATAAAGAGAAAACATCTGGTGGTAAATGAATAATAAGAAAAAAAAACTGATTTATACTATTAGATTAAAAAAAGGAAACGCAATAGAGATAACAGAATCACCTATATAATGTCACTAATAAAGTTTAGAATTAGAATAACTGATTTACTTATGCTAATTGAAGTAAGATCACTATACTACCTATTTTAATATTTTAATATATGTTCTAGGAGAAGGTACCAGTATTTTTGATAACAGAAACATTTATTCTTGTTCCTTGTTATAAGTTTATGTGAGGATATATTTTTGACCGCCATATGTCTAAAGTCTATCCAAGAGAGCTTAGAGGAGTCTAACCAGTTTTGAGTAATGTAGAATTTAACTAATGCAAAGAGAATTATTAGAATATGCATTTTTGATTTGATAATTTCTGGGTGCTAGTATTATGAATGGCAAAACTCTGAAGACAGCTTGGACTTTTCATAGCCCATTTTTTCTAACCTCACCTTCAGAGACCACCAAGATTTATGCGTGAATTTGCAGTTCCATAAAATATGGAACAGATCAGCTTTGGGATACGGGCAGCATGAGCATTGAGGTGAGATATCTGAATTGGATTTATTAAGTTTCACTGGTGTAAAATCTGCATTATTATTAATCATTAGTTGTTACAGATGAGATTTTTGAATGGAGTTATCTTGAGAACTGAATTGATAGCCTGGGATTTCAAGTCATCTGTAAGTTCCCTATTCATATTGCACCAATAATTAGAAAAAAACAAGAGATGATTGGTACTTAATTGAGGTACTTAATTTATAGACATTAGAAACCATCTTTTTTAAAGGATAAGGTTTTAAGTAATGTTATGCAGATATTGATATCAGATCTATCGAGATCAGAGACTAATGCTGCAGTAGGCATGAATTATCTGATCTGACTTAATATTATGATATATCCTTTGTGCAAGTTTTAAGTCGATCAAATTTGATCAATGGATTTTTCACTATATTTTTGAATATCCCATAATCCCATAAGCACCAGTCATTAATAAGTGGGTATCTATTCAAGTTAATCATATTATTGTTTAATTTAGTATTTGGATTCAATTGTATCAGCTGTAACAAGATGAGAGCCTTGCTAAACTTTATGGTTTTTGGAGATTTTGAAATACTTTGTTTTTATAGGTTAGAAAGGGATATAGCTTTAGCTTCTTACACTTTTCTAACTTAAGAAAGGGAAGAGCCTTTTGGATTAATATTAATTTTTTTTGCATGCACATGCCAGATATTAACCTGAGGTGTCCACTTATTCCTGTTGAGCCTGAATTCTAAAATTTGTATAATTCTTTTAGAATAGATTATGTTGTAGTATAGCTGAAAGTCCAGCAAGCCTAGCCCCCTCATCTCTTTGGGATAAATATGTTTTGAATAGTTAATTCTTATAAATTTGGAGTGCCAGATGAATTTTGATAGTTCTATACTTATTTTCTGAAAAAAAACTTTTTGGGAATAATTGTATTTGCTGCATTAAATTGATATAACAGTTTTTGTAAAATGTTCATTTTTATAATTGCAGTTGTCTCTGTCTATGTGTGTCCTGCAAAATAATGTCCCAGGTTTTATATAGGTTATTTTGCCTCATGGATTGATGATTATGTTTGAAAGTTATTCCTAAATAATGAAATGCATATTTTATCTCAAACCCAAATTACGGGAACTATGTTTTTTTATGCCCTGAATGATTTATTGGAAAAATAAGAGATTTAGACTGGTTTATTTCATAGTTAGCAACTTTAAAAATTTTTTTGATTGAGGATAACATTTTTTTTAAGTCGGCATTTGGAAGTTCAAAATATATGTTGATATTGTCGGCAAAGGCTGCTAAGGTTACTTTAGTATTCCTAATTCTTGGGCTATGATGAAATGTTTGTTGGGATATATACCAAAATAGTGGCTTAATATATAGAATGAAAAAATGAGGGGATAGAGGGCAGCTCTGTCTAGTCCCATTTAATATTTTAATGGGATTTGAGGTTGTTTTGTTTATATAAAGACAGGTGTGTGAATTGTTATAGAGCATCTTTATCAATTCAGTAAACTCTCCAGGTAAATCATAGTAGGATGGTGTTTTGAATAAAAACTGTAAATCTACTTTGTCAAATGTTTTGTTTGCCTATAAAATAAATGTGTGTCTTGGGTTGCTGTCATTTTGAAGGAGTTGAATCACTGAGTCTAGTGTTAGGGTATTGTCCCAGGTCTGTCTATTGGACATAAAACCTGATTGCTCAGATGATATAATCTCAGGAGGACCTTTTTGAGTCTTTCTGCTAACAATGTCAACATAATTTTAATGTCTAGATTTAGCAATTAAATTGGCCTATAATTAAATGGAATTAGATTTGTTAGAGTTGTGTTTTGGAATAAAAATTGTTTTAGGCCTGTTTAGGTAGAGATCAGTAATACCATGTTGTTTTATATAAATGAAGACTTTTAGTAGGGTGCTTGACAACTTTTGAGTAAAGTTATTATAAAAGTCTGCTGTATACCCAGCAGGGCCCAGAGCTTTCCCTGGTTTCAATTTACCTATAATATGTCAAATCTCTTGTTGCATGAAGGGGGACTGAGGCATTCTTTTTGCAATTCACTAGCATTCAGGAAGGTGAGACAATTAAGAAATTCCTGGTATTTGATTGTCAGAAGGACTATACATTTTTGAGTAAATCTTTACAAAAATATTTAGGATTTCCCAATTAGTATTATAAGACTTGCCTTCATATTGTATGAATGATATTTTGTGAGTCATTTGTTTAATATTTATTATTCTTGCTAGAGCTTTCGAGGGGGTTTGCATCTACTCTCTTTCACTAATTTCTTATAATATGTTGCTTTTGGGATTAAGACCCTCTCTTATTTTAACTTTACATGCTGCCCATTGGACATCATAAGGGATATTGACTTTTATTAGATTACTATCTCATTTTTCTAAAATATTTATTATCTCTTGAAACACATCTTCATTGTCCAATAAACTGGGATTCAAAGACCATTTCCATCCTAACCCTTTTGAGCTAACTTTGTTTGACCACACATGTTTTAATGTAATCTTGGAATGATTGCAAAAATCTTGGTTCTAATTAATATTTAACTTCTCCTTTCAGAAGTGTTTCTGAAACCAAAAATAAGTCAATTCCTGACTATGATTTATAGCATTTTGAGTAATATGTAAATTATCTTTTAATAGAATATTACTGTCTAATAATGAAAGGTCAATAAGATTAAAGTCAGACATTAGGTCAGCTAAAGCAAGTGAGAATTGATTATTATATGAACTACTTCTACTGGATCTGTCTACTAACAGGTCAATTACTGTATTCCAATCCCCACCTAAGATAAAATGAAGGTTAGGGGAAACTATCCAGTAAATTGTGAATTTCAAAAATGAAATCTTGTTGTTTTGTACATGGGCCATATAAGTTTAAAAACAAAACAGTTTTTTACAATTGCAGATTACATAATATAAAAGGCACCACCTACCATTAATACCCGATTTCTGCACAACAGTTGGATTATGGAAAGAACTTTTAATTAAAATAACTACTCCTTTAGAATAAGTATTACATCCTGATGCACATATATTTTTTATCAATTCTTCTCCTTTTCTTTGTCCCAGTCATTATTTAACATATGCATTTCTTGAAGAAAGAGCACATTAGCTTCAGATTTAAATGCTAGATGCATGAGTATTTTTTTTTTGCTTATGTAATTAGTTTACATTCCAAGAATCAATTAACCACACTTTTTCTCTTCTGTTACTGTTTGAATAGATCTTATTCTATAGTTTACCTTCTCCATAGCATAATAGGCAAGATAAATCAAATTTATAGGATTTGTTGTTAAATTTGTAGCACTTAAATCTTTCAGAACTACCTCAGTGCTTAACCACCTAACCATCTTTTCTGAAAGAGAATAACATATAATAATGATGGCAACTAAGACTTAGCAGGTTGTTATTGTGTCTTTCGGCTTTTCCCAGTTAGGGGTCTCCACAGCGGAACTCCGGTCCGCTAATGATTGGCAGTAGATTTTTACCTGCCGAGTTGCCAGCCCTGACGCACAGTCTTCAACGAAGGTACACCCATTCACGCATGTCTCCACACAGAAGATGCTCTAGCTGAGAATCGAACAGGACAGCCTCTTACTATGAGGCGACAATGCTACCACAGCACCACCACTGCAGTACAAGACTTAGCAGGTAAGAAAAAAAATTATCCTTTAAGTCCCATCTTAATCCATTTTTCTTAATGTTTAAAAAAAAATGCAAAAACCTAAATATTCCCAGATACACCATCCAATAATAATACACCACTCATCCCATCACTCCCAAAAATTAAGTATTGCCAACAAAATTGTGCTTTCATTATATTGAACTTTTTTTTTCTTTCCCTTATTTAAAGCCATAGATAGAATTTTGTAATAAAAACTAGATAAGAGGCTATTTAAAAAAGTAGCTAACATCTTGTCGTGACTGAAACAAGGCGTAAACATTTACTAGTCATCGCTAAAAAGTTTACAGTATCTGTTCATATGTTTATATTATTATTGAGAAATCAATTTGCATAAAGAATAAAAATGAGTAAGCTTGACACAGAAATAAAGTTTATGCATGTATCAGCAAATATTAACAGAGAACACTATTTAACGTTTTTGTTATTTTGTTACTATCTTTCCACTTATGCATCGGAGGGAGGTCAACAAGACGTCACCTGGAACTGAGACTGCACTGCACGTAAAAGCACTTGACAATTAGTATTGCTTACCTACACTAATAACTGGAATATATAATGCATACAAATTGACATAATATTTAAGTAAGTTGAGCAGCAACTTGGAAGATATAAGTTGGAGCAATCGGCTATAACAAGAAAACCAACAGTATATAACACACAGACATCTCATATAAGGCAACACAATTTCCAAACCTGACCATTACTCATTAATTGCCTATCAGGTGTTTATTCAACCAGAAGCTGGTGTGATTCGCACTTTTGTTTTGCTTCTTACTATTATCTATCATAACTATAACATAATTATATGCACAGATTACTCCTGCAGAGTGCAGTATGTGTACGTTTTCCATTGTGGTTTTCTTTATATATTTTTTGCAGTTCTCTGATTCTAACTTGCTATGTAACTTTTTAACCTTTTATAGGTGGAATATTTGCTATTGAATATTACATTGACATACTGTCTGACATAGAGTATATGTGCTACCTCTCCTATAAACATCACCACCTGGCATGGATGTAGTTCTGTATAATGTAGATTAACCAAATAGTCTGCAAGGTGAGATACCACTTAAATTAATATATCTGAAAAGAAAAAGCCTATAAATTCATGGAAGTTGTTAGTGTTGCATTTTAAGTAACATTTCCAACTGAAACATACATTGGAGTTACTAAAAGGTGAAGAGAATGCCAGAATGTTAGAATTGATGATGAGATTCTCAGCTCTGAACAGAAATGTAATATAATTTGACCTTTATCAATTAAAACATGTGTCCCATCCACGATGGTGCAGCGGTACCGTTGTTGCCTCACAGCAAGAGGTTCTCCCGTTTGATTTTTGGCTGGAGTGTGAGGGAGTGCCTTCTGTGTGGAGTCTGCATGTCCTCCCCCCGGTTGGGTGGGCGTTTGAAAGACATGCGTAAATGGGCGTGCCTTCATTGAACATCGAGCTGGCACATCGGCGTTCATGAAAATCTACTGCCAATCATTAGCGGACCGGAGTTCCGCTGTGGCGACCCCTAACCGGGAAAAGCCGAAAGAGAAACAACATCAATTAAAACACGTGTATGACATTATAAATGGAGCAAACTATGTACAGATCTATGTATATCAAAACATTCCACAATAATTATGAACATGGTGCATTGGCCTATAAAGTAAAATTGTTCACTGTTCTCATGTCTATATTAGGATGAATTCTAAAGTAAAAGTTCACCACTTTTCCAGCTATTTAATCTTATATACAGGAAACGATCTTCCAGGAGGGCAGTGCTAGTATCTAATTGTGTAAAGGACATAATGCTAAGCTCAATAAATACTTAAATGCAGCAATGAAAGGAAAACACCTTAGAGCAATCAAATACTAGTTTCTGAAATTCCAACCTTTAAAAGACTGTATCCATCGAAGATTTTCCACTAGACTATAAAATATACCAAGTTTGTTTATAAAGGGACGCTGAAGTATTGCTGGAGATCAATTCAGTTGACCAAAAGAACTCCAGCGTGACACAATTCTACACCAGCACGAAGGTATGCACTATTTCTTTAAGAAGGGAAACAGGAAGGTATTACTGCTGATTGAGTTTTCCCAGAAATCTAAGCTTAAACTAGCATACTTCCTGTAGCATACCATTTTAGAGAGTTACTTCTGGGATCAATGGAAGTTTTGAAAGTTAGTGATTTTAAAATGACTATGTTTCCCAGTATGCATATTTACAAACTCATATTTCCTTAGTTATTTAAGAATCTGGAGACTCTCCAAAGGCTTGAAGAAAGACTGTTTTTGTCTCATGAGGTGAGTTGAAAGAGAATTTGCAGTCTTTGTAGTGAAATATCAAGGTGTTAGGGTATCTGATTTGAAATTTAATGTTGTGGTTTCATAGATAAGCACAGTACAGGGATAAGAGGTGTCTCTTTTGTTTGAACTGCATAGGAAGATCCTGAGTAAAAGTAATTTTGTTGTTGTTCCATGATATAAACTTTTTAGTTTTGGCTGCCAATAAGATTTTTTTGGACAACTTGATAATTAAGTATTTTAGCGTATACTTGTGTGGGTTTGCAGGGGTCGTGATTACTGCAGAGTGCCTGATGGGCTCTTTTGATGATTATTTCAGATGCAGCAGTGTCACTTTGGAGCAGGCAACCAAATATCTGTTTAAGTGTAAGAATTAACTGCAAATGTTTATATTTTCCTGGTATACTACCTCTTATTAAGATATTGTGTTGCCTGCTTTTAGCTTCTAGATCAGTTAGTTTTTGTTGGATTTTTGTGATCGCTTTACTTTTGTCTTCTAATTCTTGACTCATTTTGTCAATTTTAGTTTTGTTGGTATGTGCTACAGCTTCAGTTTGGTCAAGGTGCAGGGCTATTTGATTCAAAGTGTTTCCAAAGCCAGGTAATTGTTATGAAATTATTAATTGCTGTTTTCAAAGGTACAAGAGCTGTTTTTAATTCATCCATGTTGAATAATTAGTCCGCTTTTGGTTTTATGGCAGATTTCAAATTCTCTTGTTGTTTGGTTGTACATTGTCTTTTAACTGCAGTTTCTTTTTCTGGTGAAGTAATAGATGATAGCTTAGATTTTGTAGTTTCAGTGTCCATCCCATCCAATTCATTAGACATTTTGATCAGTTGAGTGTTTTAATAATCCTTTATTTGCAACAAGGTAACAGGTCCAGTCACATGAGATGAGAAGTTCCTAATTTATTGCTACAAAAATTTCCAGGTTTAACTTTGCTGACCGAAGATTTTCCTATTCAGCAAGTAGTTAAATGATTTTAAATTTCCAAGAAGACCTTTTGGTATAATTTAACGTTTTTAATAATTGGCTCAAGGCACGTTATCTAAGCAATTGTAGGGAGCCACATGGAAATGGTGTTCACTAGATATCCACCATCTTGGAATCACATTGTTTGATTTCTGGCATGGAGTAGTTTGATAGGCTTAAAATGGCCCACAGATGTGAGCAGACAGCTTACTACTAATCTATGACAGAGTTAGGGAACCAGCAACTGATCTGCTGTTTTCATCTGTACAATCCAAGGAATCTGTTGTGTTCTGCCAACCATAAGTACAATTTTATAATGTATTTTCCACTTTTAAACTGTATTTCTACTATATTGGTGATTTTTTAAAACTGTTCTTGCTGACTTATTGCACTTTTTTGTCTGATGTAGCATAGACTAAATTCAGACCTACTGAATCTGGTTCTGTTTGTTAAATTGAGCACTAAACCAGGTTATCTTTTGCTGGAGAGGAGCCCTCACCAGCCTTGTTGGAGGAGAGTGCAGTTAGGACTCATCTGCTTGAAGGTTGCTGGCACAGGGCTCAGTTCTGAGCTTTTTTATTAGTTAAATTGTTTAATTCAGTTTGCTCACTGTTTTAACACAGCTCCACAGAGTTAGGTGACCAACCACTGCTTTGCTGTATTCATTTGTGCAATCCAAGGACTCTTCCATTCTGCAAACCATAAGTACAAGATTATACTATATTTTGCACTTTTGAACTGTATTTTTGCTCTAGTGCTGATTTTTTAAACCTGCTCTTGCTGATTTGTTGCACTTTGTGTCTGCTGTAGCAAAGACTAGATTCAGACGCGTTGAATCTGGTTCTGTTTGTTAAGCAAAGAACTAAAGCAGGCTATCTTTTGTGGGAGAGGGCACCCCTACACCCTTGTGGCAGGAGAGTGCAGTTAGGACTCACATGATTGAATGTTGCTGGCATAGGGTTCAGTTTTGAGCTTTTTATTGGTTAAAATGTTTAATTCAGTTTGCTCACTGTTGCTACATAAGTCCCGCATTTCCGCTGGTTTTTGCTTGTTTTAACACAGATCCATAGAGTTAGGCGACCTACTGCTCAGCTGTATTCATCTGTTTACTTCACCATCACAAAATACTGCACAGTGGTAGTAACCATTGGTGGTTATAGATGCAAAAACGTCAGTAGATACATTTTCTCTTAGTAGCTACCTGTGATCCGGCTGAGAAGTCCTTGAATTGCTCATAGCTGCTCAGAGAGCACCTCAGCTCCACTTTTACCCCTTAAACAGTCCCAAAATCACAAAATCTGCAATAGTCTCATACCATTTAGAAAAACTCCACTAGTATAGACCCTTTATAGAGCACCCCATTAGTATAGACCACGTTTAGAGCACCCAGTTATACTACACCCCTCCATTTCTCTCCCCATAGTGAAAACAGGACTTAACCTAGAATTATGGACGGTCAGTTTCCTTCCATTTCTGCTACAAGCCTGACTGACATGCATGTCCTGAGGCAGTGTAGGAACTGCCTCATGTACACTGACAACACTCTACTTCTAAATCACCCAAGTATAATTTGTGAGAGATGCATCTACACTAAGAATCTGGAATCCTTGCTCGCTTGTGCACAGAACAGTAACATGGAACAGGTTGTAAGCTCACATACTATACCTCCTATGCAAACCATGCACTCAACACACAAGCCATCATAAGTGTAGGTACTTACCAGAAACCTACTTAAACACCAGAGACCTTCCAAAAACAAACATGCTACATAACACAGCACTTACAGCACTCAATACATATAAAAAAAAACAAGCACCGGTGTCTCACTGAATAAGCTCCTAAGGCAAAGCACATCTAAACCAAATTTGTTAGTCATAAGTGACTCCATTGTGAGACACACAGATGTCCCACTCACCAGGCTGGACAAAGAGAAGGTTACGATCAGCTGTCTATCATGTGCCAGGATCCATCAGATTACACATGCACTCAAGTCTCTCAACAACAAGTATCGTTATGACTCCATCATAGTTCATGTTGGTGTGAATCACTTGAGCTGTACCTCACTGGACTATATGAAGAGAGATATGATTGAGCTCTATGAATATGTGTGTCAGACATGTATGTCCCTAGCCTTAAACAGCATTCTACCCTCACCTAGGATGATACTACAATATAAACAAAAAATTATTGACTTAAACAATTGGCTGAGTTTCTAGTGTCATTCTTAGGGGATCTAGTTCCTGTCAGCCTGGAATGACATGGTTGATAGACCACGCTGCTTTGCCAGAGATGGCCTTCCCCTGCCACCTCTTGGCTTTCAGTTACTGGCTAAGGCACTTGCCTCCTCTATAGTGCCATTTTTAGGCAAGGTCTCAAGAACAAAACATTCAGTGTGAAATATCACTCACAAATAAATCAAAGGTTATGCTGCTGAACTCTAGTGGTTTAAATCAGAAACTGCACTCTCTGGAAACAGTCCTCTCTCTGCAGGAAGTTGACATCTGTGCAGTCACAGAAACTTGGTTCAGGGCTGCAGAGAGTATCCCGGACTTGCAAGGTTTCAATGCCTTCCACACTTTCAGACCGTAAAATGAATGTATGAAAACCAAAGGAGGAGGATCTATCTTCATCAAAGATAAATGTACATCTAGACTGTTTAGACAGGAAAAGTCCATGGAGTTACTCCAAGTTCAACTAACTGTGGGTAAGACCCCACTTCTAGTACTCATTAGCTATAGTCCTCTTCAATGAACCAAGATACCTACACTGTTTATTTGGACCTATTTAAGTCAATCAAATTACAACCAAACACTCTAGTCATCATGGGTGATTTTAACTATGCCTTCATAGACTGGAAAACTTGTACAAGTACCAATATGCTCACACAAAGGTTCCTGGACTTTAACACTAATGCCCTGGAACAAATACTATACAATCTCACAAGGGGCTCAAATATTCTCGACCTGGTCCTCACCAGCATAGGTGACCATTGCACCACCACAAGTGTAGGATCCTCACTAGTTAAGTTTGATCACAAATCAGTCACATTTGAAGTAGCTATAACACATAACCCCCTCCTAGGTGAAATCAGACAAAAAAATGTCACCAAAGCTAATTATACCCTCCTAAGGGATGGAATAAATAATTTCCAAGCTCCTGTTCCCACAGGTGGCATTGAAAACTTTACTAAGGTATAAACAAATGCCCTGTACAAACACTTATACAAATGTATTGACACAGTTGTATCTGATAGGATCAAAACAAGATCGTCAAGAAAAAAAAAGCCTCCCTTTTAAACAACTAGCTTTAATAAGTTGTTGTCTAAGAATAAAAAAAGAGAGGTCCCAACACTGGAAGAACACCCTCCTCTGCTTGAACAAACAAGTAAGACAACTTTAAAATACTCAACCATAGCTAAGGATAACAATAAGGCATTCTTTAGCTATAACCATAACCTAAAAGGTAGGATACAGATGTGTGCTGAACTAGCTGTGGATGACATCACACACTGATCCTGTGAAAATAGCTAACCTATTAGCTGACAGGTATGGTGGAAATTTCACACCACTAACCCCTCCAAACATTCCACAAAGCATTTCTTCTACATTTCCACTACCTTGCATCTCCAAAGAGCAAGTCATTAATGCTCTCTCCAAGGCCAAAAATACAGCCTCCATGGAACCAGATGGCATCAGCGATTGCATTTTAAATGGTCTAAAACATCAGTTAGCAACTACATTAGGTAGTCTCTTCAACCACAACCTAAGTACTGGTTTTGTCCATGCTGAATGGAAAACAGTAACCGTCATCCCCCTTCATAAAGGGGGAACAGCAACAGACCCTGGCAACTGCAGTCCCATAAGCTTAACGAGCCTTATCTGTAAGTCCATGGAATGAATCATCATGGACCTTATAAGGCAGGATATAGGTGATCACCAAATCCTTGATCCATAGAGTTTAGTTTTGTCAAAGGCAGGTCATGCCTTTTAAACCTGGTGGACTCCTTCAAACATGTCACCAGAGCCAAAGACAAAGGCAAATCTGTGCATACAGCCTACCTTGACTTAGCGAAGGCCTTCCACACAATCCCACATTTGGGCATCATTGATAAGTCTGCCAGTTAAATATCAACCCTTATATCAGGTGGGTTGCTAACTGGCTCACTGACAGATGACATTCAGTCAAAGTTGGGGACTTTACCTCATCTGGCAGACCTGTCGCCAGTAGGGTTCCACAGGGGTCAGTGCTGGGCCTGCTATTGTTTGGAATATACTTCTCACAATTTCTGGCCAAAACAGAGGAGCTGTGGCTGACTAAGTTTGCTGATAACTGCAAATTAGGTGCAATCACTGAATTCCCAAACAATGTCAATATACTTCAGGAGGGACTTACACAAACCTCTGATTAATGCCAAAGCCATGGACTCAAACTCAATGCAAAAAAATGCATTATCATCCTCTTTGGTAAAAACAATATCCCTGCAGACTATCATATAAATAATAATACCCTAAGTAACAATTCAATAGTGACAGACTTGGGAATGCAAGTTGACTGTACCCAAACATTGACTACCATGTGTCTACTGTGGTAAAGTGGGCATTTTACATCACACACCTCATTAGCAAAAACATAGCCTCAAGAGCGAAAGATGGCATAACAACCCTGTATTCAACCCTCATCAGGCCAGTAGTTGAATACAATGCAACCTTTGGCATGTACCTTACCAGGGACCTGCAGAAAATTTGAAAGATCTCAGAGATTTCTAACCAAGAAAATTCAGGGTTTCCTGCACATGTCATAAATTGACAGGCTGAAGTCACTGTCACTGTACTCAGTAGCATACAACTGCTTAGGGGAGACTTGTGCCTGGCCTACAGAGCAATCTCGGATCCAAACTTAATGGCAATGCTGTACATCAGCAAGTCAAATGGGATAAGGGTTACCCACTCCAGGGACCTTAACCTGGCCTGTGACATAAATAGGACCTACTGGAGAGACAGATATGTATCTCAGGAGTTGCCACTCCTCCAGAATAGGCTACCAGTTCACATCAAACAATGCCCCTCTATGACCCTGTTTATGCATAGCCTGGATAACTAGATGGGAAACCGTAAATCCCTGCTGGCGATTTTACCTATGATCCTCCTAAATATGGGCAGTAGTTGCTAATAAGATCTCGAGTTTAGGCACTGTGGGCCAGATGAAGAAATGAGGACATCAGATCAGCAGCCAAAGTAGCTCTGATTCCAGAAAAGGTCAAAGAGAACAGATTACAATGGTTGAGGTACATGTGCAGGAAGTAGAATATAATCTGGTGAAGAATATTTGGGAGATACATGAAGATGGAAAGAGTTAACAAAGGCATCTCACAAAGAAATGGCTGCATTGTGAGAGAACTTGCGACAATAAGACATGATCACTGAAACAAATAGGAGAGTGGCACTGAATAAAAAGATGGTGACATTTGACGCGACACCCACACCCCATGTAGAAAATGGGAAAAAAGACAAAAATGGGTTTGAGGAGGAGGAGGAGGAGGATGAAGAACCGTGAATAGTACAAATTAACTTTTACTAATACTGACTTGAAGCATACAAGGTTCCACTGGTTTTATGATCATCTCTCGAAAAAATAGCTTGTAGACTGTTATGAAATAACACATGTACATTGAAGATGTTCCCATTTCCTACAGATACTACTGGACTTAACAGATAATTTCAAGGACAGTTCTGCAACACTTGTTAAAACTGAAACTGCTATATCTACAATATTTTACTAATTCACAGGTGTAGGTCAGACACATAAGATGGGCATCAGCCTCATAAACTATGCAGTTAGAGTATGAACAGGGTGCAGAGAATAAGCATATTTGGAGTTACAATACCATTTCTGCATATTAAATTAATTATTGCCCTACTGTGAGATATTTTAAGCAATCTGTGTGAAGTTTTAGGGTATGCAATTAATCATTCAAATGCAAGATATTGATCCCAAATTACTCTGGAAACATTTCAATCAAAACAGACTTTCAATTTTCTGGGAACCCCCTGTGTATTTTATTTATGATTACTAATGGGACCTACTCTTGAATATATTATACATCTGAATTATGCTATTTTACAAACCAAACCTTTGGCAATAATCAAAAGAAATTAAAAGTATTCCCTTTGGAATAAATTTGCAAGCAGTTATGATGACACTGTTTCTTAAATCGCCTTATGTCAGCTCTGTTAGTTCCAAATACTTAACAGATGTCCATGAAATTTCAACACTTACAGGGCCAATTTACAGTTCTAAGTAAAACTGCCATCCAGAAAAGGCCTAGATCTACCAGATGTCGAAACCATATGAAACAGCTATAGGAGTAAACTAAAAGAAAAGTTCTTTGAGTGTCATTTATTGAGCCCTTTGAAAAGATTTGGTTTTATCCTTGCAGAATACAGTAACTTCTCCCTTAGAACAACTCTGTGATATAATATGATCAAAATATTCACACCTCTTTAGGTAAAATCTAATAAAAACTTTTTCAAAAAAAAAGTTCACACCTCCTCTAGTCCTTATGCTAACTGTGCTGCTAGCATGATTAAATCAGCAGTAAGGTATTTATTTATTTCCAAACAATTGTCACTGATTTTGTCTGCTTCAAGCATTTGTGAATTCACCATGATGCAGTACTGGAGGTATCACCCAGAAGTCCTCGACATTAATATGATGGCATCATTCATTTGCATCAGAGTAAGTTAATTTTCACATGCTGACTCGGGACAAAAAATAAATACTGAAATGTTGTCTTAACAAGCCTGATGCTTTATATATTAAGTCAAGTAACCTGTTTATCATCCCACAAGATACCAATCTAATAGACAGATGATTGAAGGTTAATTAAAACAAAACTGATTTTTGTCACCTGTGTTCAATATTGTATAATGCTTTGATGACTCTCTGAGCAAAGAACACTAGTGAATTCTGGAAATCACATAAAAAGCTTCAGGAAAATATTCAGTTAAGGAAGAGAAGAACTGGACCACTTATGTCAAATGTAAAACGCAAGATAACATATTGGTGAAAACAACTACATATATTTCTTCTCACTTCACTTGTACTACGTGCATAGTAGGTCACCTTATTGTTGACATTTTATTTCAAACAGCTTTGTAACATCTGATCACATCATACCGTCCTACATTCAGGTGTTAAACTTGACAGTCATTACTTGCCACATGGGAAGGTACCATTAGTTTTAAATCAAAGTTAATTTTCTTAGGTAAAGGTTAGATTTCCAAGGTATCTTTCTTCAAAGCAAGAATTTCTTGTACATAGTTGAATCTGCACTGGTTATGTCTAATGTTTACTATTAAATGTATCTTATCTTATTGGACAAGTATTACCCTTCTATAACAGTAGTAGCATGTGGTATGAGTATATGAGGTGGATATCTAAAAGAGTGCTGTTGAATTGACTTAACTTTTGGGTAATGGTAGAAATGCTGACAGCCTGAATCCAACTGAACTGGTTTACGCTGTAAAGTCCTTTATATAGGTGCTGAAAATAAAAGAATAGACGGTGTGACAAAACTTATGAACAGATGCTTCACAATTATACTTCAGCCAATGTATATGGTGTGGAGGGATAAGTACCTGACTGTACTTGCAGAAAGCCTGCATGTAATGACATCTGGGAGTGCTGCATGCAAGAAGGTAAGGTGAGCTTAATTTGTTGTCTTGTCCATGACAGGGAGGGATTGAACGAGTCTGTATTATCTTGTCGAAAGATGACAATATTGAACGGTATAAACATTGAAAATGCTGTACATCAAAACTGTTCTTATGGGGGGCTGTGCCCCCCACACCCCCCACTAATTATATATACCAACTCTGAGATCACACTACAGTGAGGAAAGAGCACATTTTCTCATCCCCACTGTACCATGATCCCACAACAACACTTTCGATGTACGGCATTTACGACATTATTGCCGTTCGATATTTTCAACATGTGATAAGGTGAATTAGACAGGATTGAACTATTGTTGTACCCCAACAGGAGTGCAAGAGCTAGTTGGTATCATGTGGGTTGAGGTGACATTGTGCTGCAAGAAATGAAGGTAAGATCTGGCCTGTGTGCCGGTCATGCATGAATCTTGCCAGGTAAAAGCAAATGCAGCTTCAAAGGTGCTGCAGGATGGGTTTGGGTCAGGTATTGGAAGGGATGCATGGCTGTTAAAATGGCCTACTCCCAAACACCTCCAAGGGACCCAAGTGGGATGATTAAGCTCCCCACCCTTAAACAGGAAACAAATGAGCTGTCAACTATTGCCCAGGTCAGAAAATGAGAGGACCTGACTTTCACCCCACAGCAGGAATAAATAGGTCAATAGACTGTGGAAAAGGAGCCATTGGTCAAATTTACTTAATGCAAAACAGGTATGTTAAAATAATGTTATATAATTTCATACATCCAATTTTCATTTGATATTAATAATAATGTCAATACTTCCATCAAGATGAAAATGCCATTTCCACAGACTATCCATAAAGTAATGGACAGTGAAGATGCATATGGTATCTGACTGAAATGCTTACCATGCTGCTCCATCAAACAAATGACATGACTGAATAAGTGTACATTTTCCCAAGCATTTGATGTGTGAATGAGACTCCTTATTCTGATTTCCATTTTGCTCTCATGATTTTTCTCATAGTTGCTGCATAAACATTTGACAGAAAAATAACATTATGCACTGTGTAGCAGAGGCACTGCTTTCAATTTAGTATTTATTTTGAGACCAGTACTTGCATTTGTGTAACAGATGGACATGTATTTGTTTACCACTACATGCAAATGTTGATTGAAATTTTTCATGGAAGTGCTTTCTTTCTTGCTTACAGGCAATAGTGTAGTTTGACATATTTTTGAAAGGTTATATCAAGGGACATTGAATGAAATTTTCCATGGAAATGTTTTCTTTCTTGCTTACAGGCAATAGTGTAGTCTAACATATTTTTGAAAGGTTATATCAAGGGATATTGTTGAGTTTTAAGATGTTGAAGTTTCAAATTGATCAGATAGGATAGCTAGGCCACAAGACACCTTCAAACAAATGTATGCTTGCCCTTATTAGCACATGTACAGATGTTTATTAATAATAACAATAATAATATTTGTTAACCAGGAAGGCCTACTGGACAAACATCCTCTTTCCAGGGGTGACCTAGGAGCAATGTCTGGTTAACTGACTTGCTCAAGGTCAGACAGTAGGCAAACAAGGGCTAAGGGACTCAACCTCTCTACCACAGGAACTACAGCTCACAAACAAAACTTATGTGCCAAATGAAAAACTAAACTGCTTTAATCTAGTGATTTATTTTAAGTATCCATATACTTGTTTATTTGACAAGAGGGATTGGGATATGGAGATCCCATGTTACAGGCTGAACTGGAATGACTGGGAATAGAAGAGAAAATGGAGGAGTAAAATCTGCAAAGATATGAGATCACAGAGGAAAAATTGCAATACCCATGAAACGGTATGAGAAAAAAGTATGACAGTTATCAAAAGCTAGGAATTTGACTTTCCAGCCAAGATAGAGTAAGAATGCAGTGACTGTGGATTGATACAGTGTATCATCACTGGAATAATACTCGTGTGGGTCAGAATCTTCCAGAAAGATACATTAAGATTCTATGTGCTATGTAATTATTACATGAAATATTGGAGAAGAAACATCTCATCTTTTACTTTACAGAGTTTGTGTTTAAGTAGGTCAGCTGTTAGTTGCAGATGCTGTGCTTTATGTTTGAGTTGTGGCAAACAGAGAGTAGGAAAAGTGAGTTTTATGCTCAGTTTACTTCTCTTTCTTGTGTGTCTGTGCAACCTCAGAGTTTGTACGTTTAGAGAGTGAGAGTAAAGGAGTTGGTCCCACACATTGGGTGCAGAAGAGGCTTATCCCATGCAGAATTATTATCTTGGAGTGTTTGCTTATCTTATTGTTGTTGCTGAGTTAAGAGTATCTTTTTGCATGGTTTTAAATTATTTAGTTTTATTTGTTTGACTGTTTATTAAACAATATTTGATTATTCATAGTAAATCATATTTTGAGTACCAAGGCAGAGAGGGGGAGCAGGAGTTGATTGGTGTCTTGGATTATAAAGGGTTCAGCCAACCAATATAAGATTATACCAGAAATTATATAATTCTGGATGTGGTCCAAACAAAAGTAGAGGGGATCTTGGTTAAAGCCATAGCCAAGATAGATAATTTCATTGTGCATTTTAGTGTGGTGGGTGGGAAGTATAAGATGACAAATACCATGTAATGGAATGTCAGAGCAGTGGAGAGTCCTGAACTGGAAGTGGGTCAAAATAACTCATCAGAGTTATAACAAATTGATGTATTATACAAACTATAGAAAGAGGTTGTGGACAAAGTAACCAAGGGTATAGACAATAACTTGAAGCAGGGACAAAAAGAAAGAAATGGATAAAGCCAGTGGAGCTACATCACATGTGAGTCTAGGAAATGGAGAAAAAATAATACAAGAGATAGAACAGAAGGGTGTAGAAAGGTGCAGGAAACTGAATGCAAAAGGCTAGAGGAAGGGTAACAAGGATCACGAGAGTAGAAAAGCTGCAGGCTGAACGTTTTGCGCAGAAGACATCAGAAGGAGCAACAAGAATGTGTAGTTGTGTAGCTGAGTTGAATAAGGTAGAGGCAGACCTGGCTATGCCAAACAGAGATTGGAGGGAGTGCATGAAACACTGGGAAAAAGCAGATGCACTGAGGATGGCATTCTTCAATATGCAGCAGAGGAAAGCAATGGATCAAACATCAGGACAAAGAATAAGAAAGTGGTGAGGGCACTTTGTGCCTTTGCAAAAGCTGAAGCACAAACGACAGTTGGCTAAGGAACCTGCCATGGTCCTTAGAAACATGACTAATGTGCTTCTGGATCCCATGATATAGCGCTTCAACAGGTCCCTGTCAAGAGTTAGCTGTAGGATGTAGTATGAAAAGATAGCACAAGGAAAATTTGGAGAACAACAGGCCTATTTGTCTAAAAACATCAGCAAGAAACATACTAGAGAGAACCCTAAGGAAAAGAAAATAATGATTACAGATCCACTAAGGAATCTGTCAGTGATATACAAACGAATAACAGTATCAAATGCTCTAAGGAATCTGTCAGTGCTATACAAACGAATAACAGTATCAAATGCTCTAAGGAATCTGTCAGTGCTATACAAACGAATAACAGTATCAAATGCTCTAAGGAATCTGTCAGTGCTATACAAACGAATAACAGTATCAAATGCTCTAAGGAATCTGTCAGTGCTATACAAACGAATAACAGTATCAAATGCTCTAAGGAATCTGTCAGTGCTATACAAACGAATAACAGTATCAAATGCTCTAAGGAATCTGTCAGTGCTATACAAACGAATAGTTTCATAGTTTCATAGTTTCATAGGTTCATACTAGGCTATCTGCCCGAGGGCATTTATAAGCCTAGCCCATTGTTTTGTGGCTTACGCCACCCCTTTAGTATGGGGAACTATACCCATTATTTTCCTGTGCCTCTGTCGAGCAGTGACACTGAGGTAATTCCTGGGGTATATCTGCGATCTCCCATCCATTGGTCAAGATTTCTCTTGAACAAGGCCAGCGAGGTGCTCTGCCTCACATGTACCGGGATTTTGTTCCACAGCATAGGAGTCTTTGGGTGATGAATCTATCTCTCCAGCACGTCCTATTAATAGCCGTGTCGAGGTTTAAGTCTCCCGCCCTTGTGGCTCTGATGGATCTAGATTTTTTGAGGTGAAGCATATTCATCAAATCTGGGTTTGACATGGCCTTGTATGTTAGGCAAAGGTCACCTCTGAGCAAGCGGTAAGCGACTGAATAGAGCTGGAGTTCTTTCAGTCGGGCAGCATAGGACAGATTTTGAGACCCTTTATCCTTTTGGTGAGGAACTTTGTGGCCTCTCCAGCTGCTGCAAGTGTCGGGTCAGATACATTCCGAATGGGGCATTGTACTCAATCATTGGTCTGATGAGTGATGAGTAAAGGGAGACTATGACCTCCCTTGATCTAGATGAGAATCCCTTCATGATAAGGTGGGCAATGTAGAAGGACTTCCTAACTACTTTAGCTACATGGGTGTCGAATGACAGACTACTATCAACCTGGGTCCCCAGGTCCCTGATAACTTCTTCTGTGCTCAGTGGATTGCCACCTATTTGGTAGCTAGGGGTAACCTTGTTTTTCCCGAAGGGTATGACTATGCATTTTTTGGCATTTAACTTTAGGCCGTGGCTCTGGCACCAGTTATCCGCTTCTGTGAGACCCTTCTGAAGGATATCTGTGTCAGATGTGTTTTCTACTATGGCCCAGTTTGCAGTCATCTGCAAACTTTGTCAGCCATAACCCTCCTGTGTTTGCTTGTACTGGAAAAGTAGATGCCAAACAAGAGTGGGCCCAGGACTGAGCCCTGTGGGACACCACTTGTGACAGGCTTTGAGTCTGACATGGCGCCAGCAACTCTGACCCTGTGGGTTCTGTCACTCAGCCAGTTTGCAACCCATCTTGTGATGTATGGGTTAACATTTAAGCTGATGAGTTTTTCAATGATACCCGAGTGGGGTATTGTATCAAGGCCTTAGCCAGATCGAGGTAGGCTGTATGGACTGCCTTTCCCTCATCAATGGCTTTGGTGACTGTTTCAAAAAGTCAACCAAGTTTAAAAGGCATGATCTGCCTTTGACAAAGCCAAACTGGGTTGGATCCAAAGTCTGCAAATTCCCTATGTCTTTATTTATGAGGTCCATTATGATCCTCTCCATGGCTTTGCAGATAAGGCTTGTCAAGCTAATGGGCGGTAATTTCCAGGGTCTGTGGAGGCACCGCCTTTGTGAAGTGGGACCACAGTTGCAGTGCGCCACCCCTGGAGTGCGTATCCAGAGGTAAGACTTTGATTAAACAGCTGTCCTAGCTGTGGGTTTAATTCCTCATTGAGTTCGTGGAGCACACAGCCGGGACACCATCGGGTCCCATGGATGCTGTGTTTTTGCTTTGGAGAGAGCAGTTCTCACTTGGGCTGGAGATGTTTGGGGGCTGCACTCATTTGGTATAGATATCTCTCCTTTTGGGGAGGGGAGAAGTTTGCACTGAACCTGTCAGCCAGTATGTTGGCAATGTCTGTAGGATCAGTAATCTTCACATCATTTTGAACTAGTTCTGAGCATATCTGGGAGTTTCCTCCTAGGTTTCTAACATAGCTAAAGAAGGCCTTATGATTGTCTTTTGAGTCTTTAGCTATTTTTCTCTCGAAATTTGCTTTGGATGATTTTATGAGAGCTCTTAGTTTTTACTTATAGTGATCAAGGGTGTCTTACCTTTTAAGGATTTTGCTCTATCTTGTAGTAGCTTCCTCCTTTTGTTGTAGAGTTTGTTTATGGCTGGGGTCCACCAGACTGGACGCTTGCCTTTGGTACAAAGAGTCTTTGTTTTGCTTGGGATTGCCTTATCCATGCAGTCCTGCAGGTGCTGGTAGAAGGCGTTTGTAAGTGATTCAGCGGCTTGAGTATTGTTTTCCACCGGCTCGGGGCCTGAAAGGAGACCACACTAGTCTTTAGAAGTGTGAAGTCGGCTTTTGAGAAGTTCTTTACTGTGGTCTTTTATTTCAGGGGGGTGGGATGAGGACCTCCAGCGAGATTAGTTTGTGATCTGATCTCACCAGTGAGGGGTATACTTCCGGTGTTGAACATTGTGCTCCCATGTTCGTGATGATGAGATCAAGTATGTTATCTCCTCTTGTGGGGATGGTGACTAGTTGTTCCATGGCATTTGAGTTTATGAATTCCAGGAACTTTTGGGCTAGGGTGTTTGGGCTTGAGTAGTGTTCCCAGTCTATATTAGGGTAATTGAAGTCACCTAGTATGATGGTGTTTGGTGATACATTTATCCCTCTAGTGTTTTCAGGAAGGCCATGTGAGTTTCCTGAGTTTGTGAGGGTGGCCTGTAACATGCTACAATTTGCAGAGCAGTCTTGCCTATGGTTAATTGCACCTGGATGGTCTCCGATGCATCGTGCGTTGCCACCAGTCTTGAGGTGTGGGTGTCCTTGATGAATATGGATACCCTCCTTTCTTGGTATTGTCCGGATTTTGGGGCCGGAACGCATGATATGAGGTAAAACCTGATAGCTGGGGTGCTCTCAGGAGCCTTGAACCAGGTTTCTGTCACAGCACAGACATCGATGTTCTCCATACTGAGAAGGGCCTCGAGTGCGTGCATTTTGAGATTTAGACTTCTGGCATTGAGCAGCATTACCCTTAGTTTTTTCCTTTTTGTGTTCTAGGGTGGTAGGTTTAGAATTTGAGCCTTGCCTAAAAAGGCACTATGGGGTGGCAAGAGCCTTTGCCAATATCCGAATCCCAGGGTGACAGGTGCAAGCCGTCCCTTGAAGCAGCGTGGCTTGTCCAGCATGTCATCCCAGGCAAACAGATACTGGATCCCCTTTGAATGACACCAGTGTTTAAGCCAATTGTTAAAGCTGATCATCTTATCTCTGTATTGTGGCATCATTCTTGGTGAAGGTAGGATACTGCTCAAGGTCAGGGTCATACCTGCCTGGGCTACATAATCAGAGAGCTCCTCAATGTCTCTTTTCATGTAGTCCAAGGAGGCGTCTCAGGTCGTTTACACCAGCGTGGACAATGACTGAGTCATATTTGTACCTGCTGTTGAGAGACCTGAGTGCTTGCGTTATGTGGCGGATTCTAGCGCCCGACAGGCAGCTTACTGTGACCTTCTCCTTACTCAGTCTGGTGAGCGGGACATCAGTGTGTCTGACAATGGAGTCACCAATGACTAGTGTGTCTGGCATTGTGTTTGGCCTTAAGGGCTGTGACTGTTTGACACTCTGACTGTGAGGTCTATGTGTTGCGGGTGTTGTGTTCTGAGGTGGTGGTTGTTTGGGTGTCTGCTTTGGTGGCCTCTGCTGTTTTGGTAGATTTTTGATCAGAGCCTCCAGTATGTCTTTGTGTGTTTATGTGTATGATTTGAGGTTGTAATGGTACTATGTGAGACTGGGTCTATAGTGTGTGTGGCAACCTTCTCCTCCTGACTGGTCTTGCCAGTCCTATGTTGAGAGAGCTCAGCCTCCAGTTTGGCCGTATAGTTGCATCTCTCGCATGTATTTGTGTTTTGTGGGAGGAGGAAAGGGTTGTTCAGTGTACATGAGGCAATTGAAACATTGCCTCAATATTCCCAGGTTCACCAGCTGAGCAGGAGAGGACACTAGCAACTGATCCCTCGACATGCTAGAAGGGTAGACGAAAAACTTTAAAAAAAGATTCCGGGGGACGTGGGTGACCGAGAAATGGGGGGTTGCCTTTTTGGGGTACTATCTATGACAAGAGTGCCGTATCAAGGTAATAAGTACTGTAGGAGCAAGTGCTAGGTTTAATAGATAGAGAATAGTCTACTTGGAGTCAAGTAGAGTTGATCTTTTTAGTTATAGGATACGCTGATTTGATCAGTATCAAATGCTCTAAGGAATCTGTCAGTGCTATACAAATGAATAACAGTATCAAATGTTCTAAGGAATCTGTCAGTGCTATACAAACGAATAACAGTATCAAATGCTCTAAGGAATCTGTCAGTGCTATACAAACGAATAACAGTATCAAATGCTCTAAGGAATCTGTCAGTGCTATACAAACGAATAACAGTATCAAATGCTCTAAGGAATCTGTCAGTGCTATACAAACGAATAACAGTATCCAATGCTCTAAGGAATCTGTCAGTGCTATACAAACGAATAACAGTATCAAATGCTCTAAGGAATCTGGCAGTGCTATAGAAACGAATAACACTATCAAATGCTCTAAGGAATCTGGCAGTGTTTTACAAATGATTAACACAAACAAATCCATTAAGGAATCTGGCAGTGTTTTAAGAAGAAATAATGGTAAGAAATCTGCAAAGGAATCTGGCAGTATTATACTAATGAATTACAATAACAAATCCTTTAAGGAATGTGTCAGTGTTGTACAAACAAATAACAGTAACAAACCCCCTAAGGAATCTGGCAGTGTTGTGCAAACGAATAATGGTAACAAATCCGATAAAGAATCTGGCAGTGTTGTGCAAATGAATAACAGTATCTAATCAGCTAAGGAATCTGACAGTCTTGTACAAATGAATAACAGTATCCAATTGGCTAAGGAATCTGGCAGTGTTATACAAATGAATAACAGTATCCAATCGGCTAAGGAATCTGGCAGTGTTGTATGAACGAATAATGGTAACAAATCCACAAAGGAATCTGGCAGCATTGTCCAAATGAATAATGGTAACAAATCCACAAAGGAATGTCTTGTGAAAATGAATAACAGTATCCAATTGGCTAAGGAATCTTGCAGTGTTGTATGAATGAATAATGGTAACAAATCCACAAAGGAATCTGAAGTCTTGTACAAATGAATAAAGTATCCAATTGGCTAAGGAATCTGTCAGTGTTGTACAAACGAATAACAGTAACAAATCCACTAAGGAATCTGGCAGTATTTTGCAAATGAACATTGGTAACAAATCCACAAAGGAATCTGGCAGACTTGTACAAATGAATAACAGTAACAAATCCACTAAGGAATCTGGCAGTGTTGTGCAAACGAATAATGGTAACAAATCCACAAAGGAATCTGGCAGTCTTGAACAAATGGATAACAGTATCCAATCGACTAAGGAATCTGGCAGTGTTGTATGAACAAATAATGGTTACAAATCCACAAAGGAATCTGGCAGTCTTGTACAAATGAATAACAGTATCCAATTGGCTAAGGAATCTGGCAGTGTTGTATGAATGAATAATGGTAACAAATCCACAAAGGAATCTGGCAGTCTTGTACAAATGAATAAAGTATCCAATTGGCTAAGGAATCTGGCAGTGTTCTACAAACAAATAACAGTAACAAATCCACTAAGGAATCTGGCAGTGTTGTGCAAACGAATAATGGTACCAAATCCACAAAGGAATCTGGCAGTCTTGTACAAATGAATAACAGTAACAAATCCACTAAGGAATCTGGCAGTGTTGTATGAATGAATAATGGTTACAAATCCACAAAGGAATCTGGCAGTGTTGTGCAAACAAATAATGGTAACAAATCCACAAAGGAATCTGGCAGTCTTTTACAAATGAATAACAGTATCCAATCGTCTAAGGAATCTGGCAGTGTTGTATGAACAAATAATGGTAACAAATCCACAAAGGAATCTGGCAGTCTTTTACAAATGAATAACAGTATCCAATCGTCTAAGGAATCTGGCAGTGTTGTACAAATGAATAACAGTATCCAATTGGCTAAGGAATCTGGCAGTGTTGTACAAATGAATAACAGTATCCGATTGGCTAAGGAATCTGGCAGTGTTGTACAAATGAATAACAGTATCCAATCGGCTAAGGAATCTGGCAGTGTTGTACAAATGAATAACAGTATCCAATTGGCTAAGGAATCTGGCAGTGTTGTATGAACGAATAATGGTAACAAGCCCACAAAGGAATCTAGCAGTGTTGTGCAAATGCTGACTGGACCACCAGGAGCAGAGTGTGATGACAATAGCACCATCAGTAAATATATTACTATGGTGTTTCTGCAGGGGCAAAGAAGTAATGAACCTTCTCTTCATTCCATTGTCAGGACATGCCCATAGAAGTATATGCATTCCAAGATTCCACAAAAGAAAAGGCACATTTTGCTTCAGATAAAGGACACCAGAAGGGTGCAAATGATGGAGGACAAAAGATATGGCCAAACACTGAAGCTGGAGCTCTTCTAATTAGAGGCCAGGATCTGGTATGGGACAAATGGTCCATTTCAGAAGATGTGTATGGGAGGAGAGTTATCAAAAACAGGAAGAATAGGGAGACAAAGGTGACATAGACAGCCAACCATGCAAGTAATTCCTTCCCAGTCATTTGAAACTATTTATTCAGAGAGGGTATTGTGGACTGCTGAATAGACTAACGGAAAAGGCATTGGAGAAGGAACCCATGGATGCCTTGAAGAGGACATGGGAAAAGTTGAGAAGTGGTGAGGCAAAAGGTTGGTATGAATTAATCCAGAATGTCAAAGACATTTAAAGACAGCTTGGATATACATATTTCCTTCTGCTATTATTTGAAAAGCTAAACAAAGTAACTTTGCTTTAGTTTATAATTTGACCCTCTATGACACTTTTGAATTAATTTATAGTGATAATTTTAGGGGGTAATTCCAGGGTTTTGCCTTTGCTGTTTCTATTGATAATAAAATAAAAATGAGAATAAAGAAATCAAACTGAAGCTTAATGGAAACAGTTCACTAGTAGGTTATAATGTTAGTACTGTCTGCTAGTCCATTTGTAATAAGAATGATTTAAAATGTTACCACTGTATGATATTTTTGCTGTTCAGTCAGTAAGCAAAATATCAGTTGCTGTTTTTCAAATGAGTATAACCTAAAAAAACCTTTTAATTTTCCAGTAAGCCTGTAACTAAGTTACTATGCCAGTTTTCTAGATGACTGCAAGTTAAATGAACTTTGAGCATGCATGATGACAGAAAAACATTAAGACATACAGTTGAAACACCACTACACAAACAGAACCATGTATTTATTTATTTAGTTAGTTTTGGAAAGTAACCTAAAAGTAAGAAAACACTGTTTTACAGTAAACAGGTAGAACTTTTCCCTTATCAAATCCAAACTCTTAAAATGTCTGAATCGATCTACCTGTAACTGCATTCTTTGCAGACAACTGATCAATACAATCTATGTATGTCAGTTCATATTAACAAATGGATCCTCATTGTGAGCGTGCACACACACACACACACACACACACACACACACACACACACACACACACACACACACACACACACACACACACACACAGTCACATGTAGTAAAGGTCCTGTTTTGCTGGCTATGACAAATGTCTTCTACATTAGTAATGGCTATACTGTTAATAAAATATATGTTAAAAACTTATTACCTGTATAGTGTTAGTCATTGAGAATTTATTCTTCCTCTGTTCTCAATAAACTTTAAATCAACATTCACAATTCTTTCTATCAATTTAGATCAATGTACATGTTTAGTGAAAAACAGTATAAAAGAAGTTCAGCAAAAGTTTTAAATGAACTGCACAACAGGCTATAGAAATATTTTGTATTGGGGCTGCTTAAATATTGCAAGACATTCAATAATTCTGTGCTACTCATCAATGAATTTTACATTCCTCACATAAACTATAGCATTATCACTTGTTCACTTTAACGTCATCACCACCATAACAGAGATATCTAAAGATCTGCAAAGAAAATATAATAATATAGAATTATCTGCTGTCATTATGCAAAATAAAAAGAGTAGAGATATACGTGTTCCAAGTAGCATTTGCCACTCCATTCTGGCATCATTTTTTTTTCTTGTTTTTTTTTTTTTTTGGTTTGCATCAAGCTGTTCATTTGTTTCTTTGGGTTTTGACTATATTCTTGTTGAATTGTACAGCTTAAATATTACAGTTGTGCACTATATACAAACCATTAAATTAAATTGCAGCACAATCTGTGTGTAAGACTTATTCCCATGCTCAATGCTGCTGATCTTTCAACACCTGACTGTGACTCTAGCTAAACAGCATGCTTTTCTTTCATTAAGAAGCAATGTTTTCATCAAGGATGGGCAGTCTTTTTGTTTGATTAATTAATTTATTTATTTTTTTGCTAAATTTTCCTTTCTGTGTTAGCTAAGATTAATTGACATGCTCAGAATTATCTCCAAAGTAGTCAGAAGTTAATATAACAAAAGGTCACTGTTGATAAATGCTGTAGCACATGCTAGTTGAAATGTGTGCCCTTGGCTGATTCTAGCTAATATAATTTAAATAAACAGCAGATGCTCTGTAATGACTCAAATTTTAAGCAAACTTCAACTCAATCATAAAGAAAAAATCATGTTCTCTGTGTTCCTTCAATGTACACTTAGTTTGTTCAGGAGCATTACAAACAGCATTACTTCTTTTTTTCTCTCTATTTCTTTCTTTCTTTCTTTTTCTTTCTTTTTCTTTCTCTTTCTTTCTTTTTTCATTCTCTTTTATTCTTTCTTTCTTTCTTTCTCTTTCTTTCTTTCTTTCTTTCTTTCTTTCTTTCTTTATCTTTCTTTTTTCTTTCTTTCTTTTTATCTTTCTTTCTTTCTTTCCTTTATTGAAAATGTGTTTAACTAGATAGGGCACTGGTCACAAATAGGCAATATCAGTCTCATACTCAGATGATTAAAATTATTATGACTTTAAATGTTTGTGGTATTTTCCTTATAAATCTAAGTTTGTCCAGGAACTACTCTGATTGTCTCAAAGCAAAAATACCATAATCATTTTGAAGTTTGGCCAGAACTTTATCAGAGAAACATAGACACTACTTTATCAATGAGCCAGATCAGTTGCTATCACTATATTTCTTTATATTTTCTCATCTAACCATTTTCAAGCATTTTACTTACATTTTGTGTGTGTGTGTGTGTGTGTGTGTGTGTGTGTGTGTGTGTGTGTGTGTGTATATATATATACACGTATATATATATATATATATATATATATATATATATATATATATATATATATATATATATATATATATATATATATATATATGTTGTTGTTGTTTGTCATTTCGGCTTTTCCTGGTTAGAGGTCGCCACAGTGGAACTCCGGTCCACTAATGATTGGAAGTAGATTTTTATTGTGCCGAGTTGTCAGCCTGATGCCCAACCTTCAACGAAGGCACACCCATTCACGCATGTCTTTCGAATGCCACTTGACCATGGGGAGGACAAGCAGACTCCACACAGAAGGCACTCCAGCCGATATATATATATATATATATATATATATATATATATATACATATTTATATATATATATATATATATATATATATATATATATTTATATATATGTATACATATATATATATATATATATATATATATATATATATATATATATATATATATATATATATATATATATATATATATATATATATATATATATATATATATATATATATATATATATATATATATATATATATATATATTACTGCGATAATCATTTGGGAAAAATCGTGGTTCCAAGGTTGCAGAATGTCGAAAGTAAGGCTTACAAACCATAATTATAAAAATAATGCTCCATTTGTTATTATGCATTTGGCATTGTGGTTGAGATCGTGGTTACAGTGGGGAGCGGGAAATTTACCGTTTTCCTCACTGTAGTGCAATCTCAGAGTTTTTATATATAATTCGTAGGGGTGTGGTGGGACTCAGGGAGGTTTGCCCCCCTGCTAAAACATAGAAGGACTTAGCAACATTCAAAAACAGAAGTCAGGCATATCAATCATCGAACGTAGTGTGTCTTCCATTCAGCATTTATTACATTTCATTTTCAATGTTTTGGGTCAGCTATGTGACTAAATGCACAACTCCACTTCAACATTTTGATAGTAACTATATATATATATATATATATATATATATATATATATATATATATATATGGCTTTATCACATTAATTCCAGTTAGCACAGTGCCTTAAGGGTATGCTTTATCCTCGTTTCTATTCCTATGTACTTTTGCTTCTACTTTGGCCAGTATTGTCTATCCCCAGTGAACATGTCCATCTGCCCCAATGCACTTTTATCTTCAGAAGGCATTTACCTGTATGCTTACTTCTTAGTTTCCTTCACTTGCTTATCATGCTTAAGGTAATTTTATCTATAAACATGGAGGTATCTACTGACCTCAGTTCATTATTCTTAATATATTTCATTTGATCTTCAGGCATTTAGCCTCATCATTCATAATGTTGGGAGGCATCCACCTGCCATTCTGACATTTACACTCAGTGGCCTTTTGTAATTTAGCTAAAAATGCTGTGGAAGGTGTCCACTGCCCCAGGTTGCGACATGTCTTCATCAAGGCTGTGAAGTTTCTGTTTTTCTTTAGGTCTCTCCAAGCTTCACCTACCAGACCCTTTTCTAAAATCAAGGCATTGCGCCCTGTTTCCCCTTTATCTACCAACCACCTTTTTTACCTCTTACTACCCCTTTAACTACCTTTTTAAACTCTCCTAATGTCTGTCCGCCTATGATGTCTTCAATTTGTCAGATGGATATGAAATTTGAATATGTCCAGCTCTTCATCTGCTAAGTCAGTCCCAGATGGTCTGTGCCACAGACAGTCATTGCCCTCAAAAGGAATGTGCTTTATGACCTTAAAACATAAGATTCTGCCTTCTACCTTTATACTTTACAATCTCTCTTTAGTGTTTGTTGGTTCTTAGCGTGCTTTCAGAACAACAGGGGAATTATCATAATATATATTTTTTTATTTTGAAAATTTGATGTTAAAAAAAAAAAAAATATATATATATATATATATATATATATATATGTGTGTGTGCGTGTGAGTGACTCTTTCTCTTTACCAGTTCAATGGTCTTTGAGTGCTGTAGGTCATTTTCTCATAAGCGAATCATTAACAGAATGGACTGATCATAAGATTTGCTATTGAAGAGGTCTGTTGAAAAAAAAAATCTGTTGCGATTTCTTAAGTAATATTCTGTGGTAATGAATTACTGTCATATCCAGGTGAATATCTACCTTTAAAGCTCCTTTTCCAGTATTGTAACTAAGATGAGATGAAAGGGACAGCTGCCCCAGGTTCATGTTAAGGAGCACAATCAGCCATGCTGCGGAGTTAACTATCCGGTATGAGTACAGTACTAGCATTAATTTAAGCAGCCATGGCTGATAATGGGTTGTGTTCAATGAATATGTTTATTAGTTCTGTGTGTTAGTAAGTGTAGCAAGGGGCATGTATAAAGCTCTTTGCTTTTTTATTACAGTTTTGCAGTACAGAGAATTTTTTATTTTTGCCCTAATGAATTGGGCACCCATTAACTAGCTATGTGTCTGTTCTGTTCCTATCAGGACCTTTTTTTTCATGCCCAAAGTGGGCTTTTGCCTAATGCAAGGATGCCCAGATTTTGCCATTTGGAAAACATCGGCTGCTTATGTGGAGGTTGGAGAACACATTAGGAAAGGTCCTGGAGATGAAAAAAAATAAACCTAGAAAATCAAGGTGACTTACTAGCAGCATGCAAGTATGCATTATGAGTAGCTGAGAAGTATAAACAGCAATGCAAAATAGATTATAAAAAAAAATAAGTAGAAAGGGACTAGAGTATAACTAGGAGCTACAAGATTAATTTGAATCTCATATGGGCAGTGCAGAGATCTGCTAAGTCATCATGATTCCTTCAGGTCTACTTCACTTTGTCAAAAACAGTAATTGTTGAATCCCTGTTTATCGAAGACACAAATCAACAAATGGACTTTCCATCAGACTTTTTTTCCTAGGGCAAAGCAATGGTTGGCCACCATCTGAAATTTGCCCTTTTCCCCACTGTAGTGTGATCTCGGAGTTGGTATATTTAGTTAGGAAGGTGGGAGGAGCAGCCTCCAACATTGGGGGGTGTGATGGTGTAACCCCTCCCCCCCGGTTAGGTTTTAAACTTTAAGTTTTTTTTTTATGGCGGCTATGTTGGCATACCATTGCTTAGCCCTAGGAAAAAGTTCGATAAAAAGTCAGTCCGCTGATTTTTGTCTCCAACAAATAGGGATTTGACAAATAGTAAGTTCGATTAAGTGATACAGACCTGATTCCTTCTTCCCCAAAATGTGTTCCCTCATGCTCAAATTCACATAATTTTATGCTTCAGTACATAATAAAAATCAGGCTAGAAGATACTGAAGTAGAATGATTCTCATGAAAACGGACAGGGAGATGAATGCGTTGGCAGGTATACAACAACCGCTGCCCTCCTTTGTTACTCTGTGATTAACATTACTCCTTTCATGCATGCAGTAGTATCACAATATATATAAGTGCTACTTTGGTTTGTAATAACATTTTGCATTTGAATATTAATGCAGAGTTCTTATTGAACTGTGTGTCGATCTTTACTCTGCATTCTGCAGCACAACAGGACTATGTCAATGACTCCCAACCTAGCCACTGAAAACTGTATTGTTTTGGTGCTTGAAATGTGCAGGATCTCTTTTAACAGCAATACTACTGATTTTGAAAACATAAAGAAAAAAAAGAAGGAAAGAATGATATGGATATTGCCTGTCACCACTTTGGATCTATGTAACTTAAAGATAACATTTGTGAGCAGCTGATAGTAATTGAAAGTATAAAGCCAAATGACAGAGGGGAACAAGTAGCAGTCTACAACTCTAAATTCCTCTCTGTTGAAAGGAAAATAGGTTATCCTACTTATAAGACATCAGCAATTACAAACAAGTGCATAACATGTTTGCATTGTTTCAGTTTGAGCTAGGAGTGATGGCAAAACTAAGGTTTTCTTCATAAAGGACAAACCTTTTAACTTGCAAATGAAACCTGACAGAAATGCACATGAAAATGGAATAATAATTAGAACAAGGGAAACATACTTTTATTCTGCTTTCTCAATGATGAGTTTTATTAAAGAAAAAAATAAACAGTTTCAAACCACAGAAGTGCAAAACAGCTCAAAGAGACAGGTGGTCCACATCATCACTTCATTACTTGGGTAGTTCAGTTCACATTCAATAAAAAAATAAAGTTCTGCCTCTTTTGAGTAAACCTTATTATGGGATATTTGGCAGAAGAGTATTTGTTTGTGAATGATTTTTTAAGCAAATGTGCTACACAAGAGATCTAAGTAATTCATATATATGAGGACTAAAGATTCAAGTTCACACAGTTAATAAACAAGCAGTAATGCCCACCACGATGGGCATTATCAGGGAATTATTGCACGCCCGGTGGTTTTTGTGACATCAGGCCTTACCACCCCTATGTTAATTCCAGGATAAAATCCACCATGGAGTGTATTATTTCACATAGAGAATGGTCTGTCTGTCAAATTGTTTTGTATTTGTTTTTTTTTGTTATGAAATATTTTTTTAAATATATTTTTGATGTAAATGAGTTCCTCCACCTAATCTTTCAAACTTGCTGTAACATATGTAATTGTTGCTGTTATAAGAAGTATTTTACATCCTAGATATAAAAATAGACATATTCAGAAGCCTAGACTGACTCCTACACATATAAACAGAAACACACACACATACAGACACTCACATACACACACACACACACACACACACACACACACACACACACACACACACACACACACACACATATGCACACACGCACACACGCACACACACACACACACACACACACACACACACACACACACACACACACACACACACACACACACACACACACACACACACACACACACACACACACACGCACACACATGCTCAGATACACTCACAAAGACACACCCAGCAGCTGAAGCCCATTTTTTGCAACCACACCAATGACAAAAGAGAAAGTGATAAAGTCAGTCAATAATGGCAGATATTAGACTTTCTTACTTAAGAAAAAAAGAGTAAAAGGAAATACCCAATACAGCCTAAGGTCACTCAGTAAGATAAGAGTGCAAATCAGTAAAAAACCTAACCAAGCATCCACCACAGCTGAAATCATACAGACTTTATTACAAATGAACAGGATAAGCACTTTCACACAGTGTTGTTCTTCATCAGATCCATTAACACAAGTAGTTTAAAACCATTTATATAATAAAAAACAAGAACAAACAACCAATTAGAAACACTGAAAAATTATTGGTGTAACCACTGCTTTTTAAGCAATGGTTTTAAAGGTATAACAGCATTAATCCACGGCGACTTATCTGCCTGCATTCTGACAATTCATTTAGTCTCTGCCAACTCCAATCTATTATTAAAATCACCACCTCTCAAGTCTGTGGGTACTAGTTGTAAAAACCATAAATTCAAAAGCATGACTTGGATGCAGAAAAATGTGCTTAGCTATAAGCAAATTATTATGTCTAATGTCACCTTGATGCTGCAAGATGTGTTCTTTAAGCATTCTTAAGGTCTTACCTATATAAAAAGAAGTACATTGTCTGCATCTAGCCATATACACCAATCCTTTCGACTTACAATTAGCATAAATCCTAACCTTAAAAATAAAATCTAACCTAGGGTGCTTATAATTACTATTCCTAGAAATAAAATCACGCAAGCTTTACAATTTCTACACAGAAAGGTCCCCAGTCGGATAGAGACTACTGGAGAAACAGTGGTGGATTTATAGCAAAGCTGTTTCTTTAGAGACAGATTATTTTTAAATGTAAAAGAAGGCTTATCACCAACAATATTTCTAATCCTGTCATCTGATAAAAGAACTGGCCAATATCTGTTCACTGCATTGCAAACATAATGAATATTGTTACCATAAGTCAACGGTAACCTAAGAATTGTGTTCTTATTCATTTCTACTAAATCATTATTAACCTGAGACTCATCCCTCCTATTGAAATATGGTTTACCTCTCATAGCTCGCAGTGAATTGACTTCATGTAAAGTCCTGTCCACCATATCCTTATTATATCCCCTCTTCAACAAATTGCCCTCCAACAGGGATCCAGCACCCCTATACTCATTATCCTCTGTGTGCAGCCTAGACATTCTCAAGAGATGACCCTTAGTGATATTATCAAAGATGTACTTAGGGTGCATGCTCCTATGATGGAGAAGTGCATTCTTTCTACAAGGTTTCCTGAATAATGAACTATGAATGACTCCATTAACTAATGTTAACTTGGTATCCAAAAAAATCTATTGAGGTTTGTGAATAATTCTATACAAACCTAAAACATTCACTAGTATGTTCAAGATACTTTATAAAAACTAACAAACCATCCACATCACCCTGCCATAAAATAAAAACAACATTTACAAATCTTTTATAATGCAAAAGATGCTTCAAATGTTCATTATTAGATAGGACCACCCTGCCTTCCCAATCTGGCAACACAAGTTTGGCACAACTGTTAGCGCAGGGGGTCCCCATCGCTATACCAATCTTCTGTCTGTAGATAACATCTTTATACAAAAACACATTATTAAGCAGAACAATTTCCATCAATGATCCTATAAGGTCAATGTGTCATTAGAATAATCAGTATTATCAGATAAAAACTTCTTTAAAGATGCTATCCCCATATCATTGGGTATGATAGTGAACAGAACCTGTATATCCGTGGTCACTAACAATGCATTCTCTGGGAGCAAGCCATAGGCTCTATTAAAATCACCTAAAGTGTTCAAAAAATGCTCTGTGCCTTTTAAAACAGCCAATGCTTTTTCTAAAGGTTTCTTAAGTTGATTTTCAATATAAATTGAAATAAATTCAGTAACCCATCCCCTCCCTGAAACAATAGGGCAAAAGGATGGGTGTGACATAGATTTGTGCACTTTAGGCAACCGATGAATAATTGGTTTCAGTGGTTCAGTCACAAGCATAAATTCATACATTTCCTTGGAAATCAATTCATACATTAAGTATTCATATAAATCATCATGTACCCCTTAATAATAGCAAGTAACTTAACCTGTGTAATGATCTCATAAGTTTTAATATTGCCAAGTATCTCTAATATGCTGTTATCATAAAAAATTGAATCCAAAACTACGACTGCCCCTCCCTTGTCGGCCGGGCGTATAGTTAAATTGTCATTACCTCGCAACTGTTGCAGAGCCAAGAATTCATCTTTGGTTAAGTTAAAAAAAGTGTTCTTACAAAACTGTGAGGTGAACAAGTCTTTTTCTATAACTTTAACAAAAGTCTCAAGGGTGGGTGGTATCTGTGGAATAAATAAACTTGGATGCTTCAAAGTATTTGATGCAGTCCACTGCTCCCCAGACTCTAACTTGAGAGCAATGTTCCTCACAAAAAGCCTAATGTCTAAAATAATATCTTCCATTTGTGCTGGCAGAGAAGGCACAAAGTTCAATCCTTTATCCAGTCAACTGACTTGTGCTGCAGTTAAAACACATGACAAATTACAAACTAAAATGAATTCTTCTTGTGACTCGCACTGTCCAAATTCCGTTTGCTGTCCATTGATGACTTCTGTCTCTTCCGGCCTTGGCTGAAGGTCTGCCCTCTGCCCGATTGCTGCGGTAGCCTGAAAGGGGTTGGAAAGCTCAAAAAAATGTTATCCAAAGGCACAGAAGTATTAATGTCCTTTGGTCTGGCTCCACTACTTAATACAGGCATGGTGTGTTCTCCCCTCGATACATTATTTGCATTGCTGTCTGAAATAACATTAGAAGATAATAAAGTGGGCGCATGCCCCTCTATCTCTGATACAATGGATTCAACATTAGGCGGCTGGAACAGGGTTTGTTCAGGCTGGTTGGAGGATAACGGGGGGACTCTGTCATGAGCTGGATTCTTTGTCCGTTTGGACCCCCGAGGCCAAACAAAAATGTGGCCTCTCTTAAAGTCAGCAAAGTCCCTCTCCAACTTCTTTTTCATCATCTGTAGTCTATCATCATCGGCAAAAACATTCAATAAAACATTACTGATCTCAGTCAAATGACAGGCTTCCTTATAGTTATCATATAGCTCTTTCTGCAATACTTCCATTCTTTCAACCAGTTCCTTCTCTTGTGGGGCAAAAAATCATTTAACAGCCTCATATAACTAAAACTTAAGTCCATATTAAGCATCTGCCACCATTTCAATAATTCAGGAAAAATGTTCCGATATGTAAACATGTACAGAATCCGCAGGCCTCTGGGTAAAACTTTATAATGAAGACATGCCTCCATGTGGAGGTGTTGCCATTGCAATCTTTTGAGCTTAAATAAACCATTCTCAAGTTCAAGTATGTAATTGTTGTTATAAGAAGTATTTTACATCCTAGATATAGGTTATGGAAGTATTTAATATCTACACAAACACACATGCACACAAATACGCATATTCAGAAGCCTAGACCGACTCCTACACAGACATACACACACACACACACACACACACACACACACACACACACACACACACACACACACACACACACACACTCAGATACACTCACAAAGGCACACACCTAGCAGCTAAAGCTAATTTTTTACAACCACCCCAGTGACAAAAGAGGAAGTAATAAAGTCAGTCAATAATGACAGATATTAAACTTTCTTACTTAAGAAAAAAAGTGGTTGTTGATAGACTGAGGGGGGAGTTCAATAAAGCCTACGTGATTTTTTTTTTTTTTTTTTTTTTTGTGGCATCATGAGTGCAAACATTTTTAGAATCAGTAAGCGCCACTTAGTGGCACATATGCACAAACAAATGTGGAAACTTCCGTGAAATGCAAATCACCTCATAAGCAGGTAAATCCTATGCAAATTGGGCAGGTTCAGTGATCCAACAAGCAGGAAGTTATTTGTGTAGACTCCGTGTTAGTGTCAGTAGTGTACACAGAAAAATTCCACATACAGGAGTCTACACAGACAGAAGGGGATGTAAAACTGTAGAAATATGGACATACAGACCCTGAAAATTTTATATCACATAAACATATGAGCAAAACTATTATTGTGGATGTCAGAAAGAGGAAGGGAACATTTTAAAATTATTTTTTTTAATAATTTTGGCATATTTGTGCTACATGCCACAGTGTGCAAACATGCTTAATAGAAAAATAAAAAAAAAGAGGAAAAGAAAGCATTTTATAATATTTGACAGAAATGTATTTTAGGACTTTGCATCGGATTCGTATAATGGTGCATTGCTGCTGTTGCCAAGGTCATACTACTATGAACTGTGTAGTTTTCAGGCTGTCAGCATGGACATGTATGCAAATGAGGTGGATTTCTTGAATAACAAAAAGGTGTAAGCATGTCCGCATATCCACTTCGTATAGGCTCTTAGACCATGTTGATGTTTACACTGGAAATGGATAACATGGGACGGGGGTCTCCTGTTATTTCTAGGCCCTTTTAAGCTCAAGTGCTCATGTTTGTGCAGTGCACCACATTGCTGAGCATGTTCACATGGGAAGACCACCCAACTGACAGTGATGACATAGGCAGCAATTAATTAAAACTGGATATATTCAACTATTCATTTTGCATGTTGTATAAGCTCTGCTGCGCAGCATAGCACATAGATTAACAGGTTTGCTTGAGCACAGTACCCACATGACAATTGTGATGTAGGCAGTACTGCTTGTATAGCAGGTATATTGAATGAATTTGTATTATTTTTTATTTTATTTATTTTACATTTGTTAACCAGGGAAGTCTGACTTGGAACAAGCCAATTCTCAGTGGAGGTCTGGAGGGAAATGCTCCAGATGAATGTCTTTGTAACGTGGGAGAAAACTGGAGCACCCATAGGAAACCCACACAAATGCAGCAAGGTCATGCAGACTCCACACAGAAGGAACCCCAGATGAGAATTGAACCAAAGAACCTCTTGCTGTGAGGCGACAATGCTACCACTGCACCACTGCACTGTCCATAATGTATAAGCTATGCTGTGCTGCGCATAGCACTGCATCATGCACTAAAATAGGGTCATTAGATACTGTTAATTACATTGTAGGCAGGTAAAATCCATCACAGCTAGCCAATCACACATTTTGGACCTACAGCAGACCTGTATAAAGTATGCATACACTCTACATTCTGATTTTCCCACTACACTGGACCATTGGAGGACAGACTTCTAACTTTTAACTGAGATAATGCTAGGAACTGCTGCAGGTCTGCAACATCTGTATGTGCTAGATGCTGAAGTCAGTGCTTCTGCTGCTGACAATAGGCCTAGGCAGAGAAGGAGAAGCATGTTCAGACCCAGGGTAACCTTCCAGGAGCTACATGAACTGGAGATTGTAGAGCACTACAGGGTGGACAAGGACACACTACAAGAACTCACTAAGCTCTGCCACCCTCAACTCAGACCCAGACCCAACCAAGGGGAACCCACACCAGTGGAAACAAAGGTATGTGCAGCCGTTATGATACCAGCTACAAGTACTTTCCAAAGACCAACCGGGGACATGATGGTGGTGTCATAGGCATCTGCATCCTCGATACTCCACCAGTTCCTGGATGGTATGTTACCACATTCCAGTGATCACACATTATTTCCCCACTCCCCTGAGGCAAGGGCCAGCAATATGCAACAGTTATACGATGTAGCACACTACCCTGAAGTACTGGGTGCCATAGATTGCACTCATGTACACATCAAGGCACCATCAAGGCACCACCTGGTGAGCAGGGGGGAATCTATGTTAACTGCAAAGGGTAGCACTCCATCAACTGCCAGGTCATGTACAATGCCCAGGGGATTATCTTAAATGTGTGTGATAGCAGCCTTGGCAGTTATCACAACTTTCATATCTGGCACACATCACAGCTGCAGCAGATGTTTGCTAGGGGAGACATCCGACACTGCCATTTACTGGGGGATGCTGGCTCTCCCTGGAACCGTGGATGATGACACCCATTAGAAATGCACACACAACCATGGAAGAATGCCATAATGAGGCACACACGCATAAACCAGGAACATCATAGAGCATGTATTTGGGCTTCAGAAGTCACAGTTCTGGTGCCTCAATATATCTGGTGGAGTCCTGCAGTACTCTCCAGGCACATTTGCACATATATAACAGTATGCACTATGCTACATAATATGATCCTGTGGAAACAGCTGCAGCAGGAATAGCAAAAGGAAGGGATACACAGCCCCCCACCAGTGTCTAGGTCAACATTTAGGCAGATGTAGGCATGCTCAGTATGCCCTGGCTTTGGCTAAGAGACAACGCATAACACATTCATTGACAACCTAGGGACCTAGAGACTGACACCTCACTCCTACTCACATACATATATTCAAAATTGATGCCAGGCAACCCACACAACCTTTACCTATCCGTGTATTGACTGTGTACTGCTTGCATTAGACATTTTCAACCCTGAACTACAGGTCTGTCAACTGCTGCATTCACAAGGTAAAGGTCTAACCTATACAATATATCATTGTATGCATGGATCTGATACATTTATGCAAGTAAATATAGTGGGCTATTTGGACAGAAGTAACATCCACATGGGACTACAAATACCCATTCCACTATAATGTTTCGTGCAATATTCACTAGGCCACAGGCATGGAATATTCATGCAGTCCTTCTGCAACAGACTACTGGTATTTCATTCAAGGGAGATGTTAGACAGTGGGGTTACATGATATTTGGACTACAGTGTATCACAGCAGAACATGCGATGTTGTTCCCCCACCCTCAACACAGCAATGTTCCCTTACAACTGCTGTAATGGTAACTCATCAGTGGTATATCAGCAGGCCAGGAAATCTCAAGGCAGTAACATAGAAATTGATGATACACTGCATATCTTACTTAACACAGGAAAGCGTACATATTTATGTTGGTGATTGTGTGATGAATGACTCCTCTCTGTCAGGCAGCTTGTGTGGCTCAGTTGATTAGGGTAATTAGCATGTATAATTGTGTTGATGGCTCTAATCTACATGTTTCCACTACTTTTGGATGTAAGTTATTATTATGTTATGTTTTACAGACTGTCAGTCTGTGTGTGGTATAATATTATCAACCTCTGTCACATATAATTACATCAAATGGCTTTAGAAAGTCGTAGACAATTTCAGTGAAGGGCAGCAATGCAGAAACAGGGACAGATGTTATTGTTTGTAATACACAAAATCACGGACAGGAGCAGAGGTAGGTGTGGTTGGAGTCAGTTTATAAGCAGTGAAAATCCCACTGATCATGCTCATACACTTAGTTAAGCTGTTGTTCCTTGCTTAAAATGACCTGTTATATATAGAAATGTCTATAGATACATACATATATGTATACATATCTGTCTGTCACTATTTCTCTGTCCCATACATAATATATCTATGTCTACATATATACACACACACACACACACACACACACACACACACACATATATATATATATATATATATATATATATATATAGATATATATATATATATGTATATATACCTATATCTAACTACATACATATTATCACAATGCCGACGTGCACTTGCACAGCTATGAAGTATTCGAACAACAGATGTTCGAATACTTCATATTTCGGCAGGTGATGTGAGCGAACGTTACCATTGCAAATGGACTGTGCATTCACAATTCTAACGTTCGCTCATGTGAGGGGATCGTGGTACAGTGCGGTTAGGGAAATACATCCCTTTCCTCACTGTAGTGAGATCTCGGAGTTGGAATATTAAGGTAGGGGGGGTGTGGGGGCACAGCCCCCCACAGGGGGGTGCAGGGGGGCTTGCCCCCCTGCATAACTGTGAGTTTAGGCTAGGTAGGTAGGTAGTTACGGGACGGGTGGGAGTGCTGTGTATATTTCATAAATGTCGCGAGTGACATTTTCGACAATACACAGCTGTTTTCGACTTTAGGTTCATTCGGAAATGTTCATTTCCGATGTATAAATTCGAAAATGCAGACACATTTTTTTCTGATTTTCGAATTTATGATAGTAAACTATATATATATATATATATATATATATATATATATATATATATATATGGTTCCCTATCAGAAGCCTGAAACACTATAAGCCTGAAAATCAAAATCCTGAAAACTATAGACTGAAAATTCAAAATCCTGAAAGCCCAAAATCCTGAAAACACAAAATGGACATACTGACGTCATTGTGGCTTTGCTATTGTTAGCCCTGTGGTCTTGGGTCATGCGTTGGGTTCAGGAAAGTGTGCGGTTGGTTTTATGTTAGGGTTAGGGGCGGTTTAAGTGAGTTAGGGTTAGGGCGCAGGTTAGGCATGTATGTAATAGTGACAAATATTGGGGTTAGGGGCGGTTTAAGTGAGTTAGGGTTAGGGCGCGGGTCAGGTGAGTGTGCGATAGTGACGGACCTTAGGGTTAGGGTTAGGGTCAGGGTCAGTTGGTAGATATTAGTGTTTTTATAGTGACATATTAGCATTATTTGTGTTTTCAGGATTTTGAGTTTCAGGATTTTGAATTTTCAGTCTATAGTTTTCAGGATTTTGATTTTCAGGCTTATAGTGTTTCAGGCTTCTAATAGGGAACCACATATATATATATATATATATATATATATATATATATATATATAAAAACCACATACATGTCTGTCTCTCCAGATATATCTACATAACTTATATATATATATATATAGATATATGTATATATATATATATATATATATATATATATATATATATATATATATATATATATATATATATATATATATATATATATATATATATATATATA
The DNA here is from genome assembly GCF_019279795.1 of Protopterus annectens. Lineage (NCBI taxonomy): Eukaryota > Metazoa > Chordata > Ceratodontiformes > Protopteridae > Protopterus > Protopterus annectens. Next base: position 1,070,556,382 of record NC_056733.1, read on the forward strand.
TATATATATATATATATTATATATATATATATATATATATATATATATATATATATATATATATATATATATAGATGTGCATATGTATATTTTATATATATGTATATATACATACATATATATATATATATATATATATATAAATTATATATATATATATATATATATATATATATATATATATATATATATATATAATATATATATATATATATATATATATATAAAAAATAATATGTATATATATATATATATATATATATATATATATATATATATATAGGTTCATAGGTTCATAGGTTCATAGGTTCATACTAGGCTATCTGCCCTAGGACATTTATAAGCCTAGCCAGAGTTGTGCAGCTTTCACCACCCCTTAGGTTGAAGTACAGAGATGATCCCCGGGGTAAACCTATGATCTCCCATCCACTGGTCAAGATTCCTCTTGAACAGAGCCAGCGAGGTGCTCTGTCTCACATGGACCGGGATTCTGTTCCACAGCATAGGGAGTCTCTGGTTGATGAATCTGTCCCTCCAGCATGTCCTATTTATATCCGTGTTGAGGTTTAAGTCTCTTGCTCTTGTGGCTCTGGTGGATTTGGATTTTTTGAGGTGGAGCATGTCCATTAATTCAGGGTTGGACATGGCCTTGTATGTCAGGCACAGGTCACCTCTGAGCAGACGGTATGCGACTGAATAGAGCTGGAGTTTCTTGAGTCGGGCAGCATATGGCATATTTTTGAGCCCCTTTATCCTTTTGGTGAGGAACTTTTGGGGTCTTTCCAATTGCTGCAGGTGTCGGGTAAGATACATTCCGATTGGGGCATTGTACTCAATCATTGGTCTGATAAGTGAAGAGTACAGGGAAACAATGACCTCCCTTGATCTGGATGTGAATCCCTTCATAATCAGGTGGGCAATGTAGAAGGTCCTCCTAACCACTTTGGCAATGTGAGTGTCAAAAGAAAGGTTACTGTCAACTTGGGTCCCCAGGTCCCTGATAACCTCTTCTGTGCTTAATGGATTGCCACCTATGTGGTAATTTGGGGTTACCTTGTTTTTACCAAAGGGTATGACTATACATTTTTTGGCGTTTAGCTTAAGGCCATGGCTCTGGCACCAGTTATCCATTTCTATGAAACCTCTCTGAAGGATATCTGTGTCTGATGGATTTTCAACTATGGCGCCCAGTTTGGAGTCATCTGCAAACTTTGTCAGCCACAATCCTCCTATGTTTGCCTGCACTTCTGAAAAGTAGATGCCGAACAAGAGGGGACCCAGGACTGAGCCCTGTGGGACACCGCTTGTGACCGGCTTGGAGTCTGACATGGCACCAGCAACTCTAACCCTGTGGGTTCTGTTCTTGAGCCAGTTTGCAACCCATCTTGTGACATATGGGTTTACATTTAAGCTGGTGAGCTTTTCTATGAAACCTGAGTGGGGTATTGTGTCGAAAGCTTTTGCAAGGTCAAGGTAGGCTGTGTGAACTGCCTTACCCTCATCAATGGCCTTGGTGACTGTTTCAAAAAAGTCGACCAAGTTCAAGAGGCATGATCTGCCCTTGACAAAGCCGAATTGGGTAGGATCCAATGTCTGTAGGTCCCCTATGTCTTTATTTATGAGTTCCATTATGATCCTCTCCATAGCTTTACAGACCAGGCTTGTTAAGCTTATGGGGTGGTAATTACCAGGATCCGTAGAAGCACCGCCTTTGTGGAGTGGGACCACAGTTGCCATACGCCACTCTTTGGGTATGTATCCTGTGGTAAGGCTAAGATTAAACAGCAGCCTTATGTGTGGGTTTAGTTCCTCATTGAGTTCGTGTAGCACACAGCCGGGGACACCATCCGGTCCCATTAATGCTGTGTTTTTAGCTTTAGAGAGAGCAGCTCTCACCTGGGCATTTGAGATGATTGGGAGGCTACACTCTGCTGGGATAGATATTTCTCCTTTTGAGGGGGGGGAGGGGAGAAATTTTCACTGAACCTGTCTGCCAGTATGTTTGCAATGTCTGTGGGTTCAGTGATTTTTGTATCATTTTGGACTAATTCTGAGCATATCTGTGAGTTTCCACCCAGATTTCTAACATAGCTAAAGAAGGCCTTATGATTGTCTTTTGAGTCCTTGGCGATTTTTCTCTCAAAGTTGGCCTTGGATGATTTTATGAGTGATCGTAGTTTTTTACTAGTGTTGATCAGAGATGTCTTCCCTTTTAGGGATTTTGCTCTATCTTGTAGTAGCTTTCTCCTCTTGTTGTAAAGTTTGTTTATGGCTGGGATCGACCAGATCGAGCGCTTGTCTTTGGTGGAAAGGGTCTTGATTTTATTTGGGATTGCTTGATCCATGCAATCCTGGAGGTGCTCATAGAAAGCATTTGTAAGGGATTCAGCAGCGTGGGTTGTGGTTTCCAATGGCTCAGGGGCCTTGAAGGATACCACACCAGTCTTAAGAAGTGTGAAGTTGGCTTTTGAGAAGTTCTTTGTGTGTGTGTGTGTGTGTGTGTGTGTGTGTGTGTGTGTGTGTGTGTGTGTGTGTATATATATATATATATATATATATATATATATATATATATATATAGATATATATATAGATATGTATATGTCTATATATATATGGGTCTACTGAAAAAGACCGAAAATCCATTTGTTTGAAAATGAACAGTGGATTCTCGGTTACGCGAAAGTGCACTTAAGCAAAAGTGCACTTCCGCAAAGAACGGTTCAATGAACCATTAAGGAACACAGGTGCCGAAACACACTACAGTGGGGAATGGGAATTTATGTGTTTACCCACTCTAGTGCGATCTCTGAGTTGGTATATTTAAGTAGGGGGGTGTGGGGGCCACAGCCCCCAACATAGGAGGTGCAGGGGGCTTGCCCCCCTGCAAAGACAATGTTACTGTGTTCTTTATTGGTTCTCTGAAGTGCACTTCCGTGTAACCGTGGGTCTACTGTTTATATTCAAAGAAGTGAGTTTTCCAATATATACAGTAGACCTATATATATATATATATATATATATATATATATATATATATATAGATATATATATATATATATATATATATATATATATATATATATATATATATATATACACACATTTGTGTGTGGATGTCTGTATTGTCCTACTTACTCTGATGATGGAGAGCAAAGCTGCACTATGACACATATATAATGTTGCTGAAAGAATAAAAAGTAAGGTTTCTACAGTAGATAATGCACATACCTACAGACCCCTTTGCCTGCTGGATGTCACCACAAATGCACCAACAGATAAGCAGATGGTGTAATGTGTAGTGTTGTCTACGCATACATTTGCAGGCACATTGTTCTTGCCTACAGACTTGCCCATCCAAATGCAAACTGACACATATGGTCAAACTGGCAACTGTAGCCACATACCTAGGATAAATAACAGCTATATGACTGCTAGGTGTCTTGATGCAGATAACAGTAAGAAGAAATATCACTCTGCAGGCCATGATTCTGTTCAATGCAAGCATAGTTTATGGAATCTACAAGTAGTTTGCCTGCAGTCACATGTAGACCAGATATCAGTTGTGGTGTGTGCATTAAGTACTGTTATCTACTATATGGAAACTAGGTAGATAAGGGTTTAATCCCACTGCAGACCACTTGGTTTGTATTTTCATCATCCTGCAAAAAAAGTGAGATTCTCTCAAGCGCATGCATTCTTCACTTTTTGGCCCCTTATGTTGATGCAGGCCTCCAAACGCTTGTCTTCTACAAGGCCTGCTGATGTCATACATCTTAAGAATACCAACTGCCATTCTAATGTTGGATTTCAGCTGTGGTGTGTATGATAAGTACAATGACGTATAGTGTGCAAGACTAAATAAAAAAAGGATTCTAATCTTACCCGCAGCCCACGTGTGTGTGTGTGTGTGTGTGTGTGTGTGTGTGTGTGTGTGTGTGTGTGTGTATTTGTGTGTGTGCATCTCCCTACAAAATGACTGAGAATTCCTCTTTTACTACCAAACTGCACTTTTTGGCTGTGTAAGTTGATGCCAGACTCCAAACTCCCATCTTCTACAAGGCTTGCTGATGTCATACACTACAACTGCCATTTTCATGTCAAACTTCAGCTGTGGCATGTGTGATAAATACTGTAATTTGTAGTGTGTGAGATTTGACAGGTAAGGGTACTACTCTCACTGGAGCTCACTTGGTGCATGTGCATACCTCTCAACCTCTTAGAGTAAGAAATCCGGACAAAGTCATGAAAAAATTGGTACAGATAGGGACAATTTTAAATATTGCTCTTACATACTTAGAAAGTTGCTAGAATAACAGGTTTTGCATTAGCATGAATTTTCTGAAGGGTATGAAGTCTAAAACTCAAATGTCTGTCATTATGTTCTAACTTCAGTCTTTAATGATTTGCCACTAATTTGCCAGAAAGCCACAATTTTATGAAAAATGGACCAAAGATATAAGGCCAAAATCTGGACATTCTGTGAAAATCTGTATAATTGAGAGGTATGTGTGTGTGTGTGTGTGTGTGTGTGTGTGTGTGTGTGTGTGTGTGTGTGTGTGTGTGCACGCGTGCATCTCCTTGCAAAATAATTGAAAATCTCTCACTGATTACCAAACTGTAAATGCTCTGCACTTTTTGGCCATGTAAGTTAATGCCAGCCTTCAAACTCCAATCTTCTACAAGGCCTGCTGATGACATACACATTAAGTCTACCAACTGACACTCTAATGTCAGGTGTCAGTTATGGCACGTGTGATAAATGCTGTGATCTATAGTGTGTCAACCTTGGTAGGTAGTGGTTCTAATCTCACTACAGTCAGCTTGGTGGGTGTGTATCTCCCTGCAACTTTGAAAGAGTTTGGGTTTTGCAGTATTGTGGTTGTAGCAGGTGATCTTGATCTCCAAATGCCTAAACAGAACAATGCCTGCTGATGTCATCAAGCATAAGATGTCCTAAACAGATATTTATAGCAAACCTGAGGTGTGGTGTGTGCATAACGTAATGTGTACCCTTACCTAGGTAGGTGCTCTAATCTACTTGCAGCCAACTTGGAGTGTGTATTCTGTGCAGTGTCCTGTAAACATTAATTGGAACTGGTGCCATACTCAATGTAGCCAGCTTTGTGTGTGTGGATGTTAGAGCATTTTACATTAGCATATGGAATCATAGGATCATTGATGTTTAGTAGCCTAATGATCCTAGAGCCCTTACAATCCTAGCCAAGTTCCTACCCTTATTTACACTACCAGCACATATCACTCCTGTCCATGAGGAACACAGGCAGAAGACCTGTGGTGAAATGACAGTCACTCAGCCAATCATACAAATGGCATCTGATGAGGGCCAATGACATGCTCTGCTTGCCATTAGGCCATAGCCTGTTTCAAAGGTGTGTTAAAGTCTTCTAGACAGTTCTCTCCCACCAGTATGTATTAGTAATGTCACATACCAGGTTAATGCACTTACAGTGAGTAATCCGTGTAACATGCCACATACAGATATGAAGCTTTTCCAATCAAGCAGGGTCAGACATTGTTCAGTATGCAAGGCAGAGATCACCTCTGAGGAGTCTATATGCCACAGGCTACAATGACAGTGATTTCAGATACTGAGGACTTGAAGTTTCTTAGTGAGGTACCATTGTGTTGTGTGAAATTGCCAGTAGTGTTTGGAAAGGTACATGACAAAATGGCCATTGCAATCAAATATTGGCGTGCTGAGGGAAGAGTACATGGAAGTTATTACTATGTCAATTTTGAGTGACAGTGCCTGCAGTTATGACATATAATTCCCCTCTTACCACTAGGGAGACATGGTTATCTAAGGTACATTAGATGTAAATCTGTGTGGTCAGGCCTATGTGTCCAGGTCAATCACCCCTGAACATGTACATCAGGTGTTGCTACTGATGTGCTACTCACCAGGAGCATAGGTGTTACAGATGGAAATGATACTACATAGATATCTGCATGGTGTTTATGGCCATGTGTATGTCAACAGGCATTTGTTCATCAATAACCTCTTGTAGAATATTAACATAACACATAGATTCTATGGCCGCTTACAGTTTGCAGGCATCAGCCAACCTTGTCAACCATAGACATTCAGTTTGTGTTTGTATTGTGGTTAAATTGATTCCAAGCAGTAGAGGAACCAGGACTGAGCCCAGCTGAACACCACTGGTTACAGATCAGCTATTGGAGGCAGTTCTCCCTATTTTGCATATACGTTCCATCAGTGAGCCACTTAGTGACCCCTATAATGATATTACTGTTGATGCCTACTTGGGTGAATTTGTCAATGATGCTTGAGAGGGGGATAATGACACACAGCTTGGCTAAGTCCAGGGGGTTGTATGCCCTGATGTCCCCACATCCAGGTCCTTGATGGCTGCCTTACACATGTCCACAAGGTTAAACAGCCATAATCTTCCTTTCAGAAATCCAAACTGTCTATACTGGTTTTAGATTACATAAATATTTGCTGATCAGTTCCATAATGATTTGCCCCATAGACTTAGAGATATGGATACTCAGGGAAATAGGTCTATAGTTCCAGGGGTTGGTGAATGCACCACCTCTCTGCAAGAAGATAACAGGTGCCATTGTCCAGTCATCTGCTGGGATGCAGACCGTGGTTACACTATGATTGCAAGGAGTTCCCAATGGTGTTAGTAATCCTTGTTGGATCCCATGTAGGATGTAGCCCAGGATGTTAGCATGTCCATTAGATCCTGTGTTTCATCCTTAGAGAGGCCATTTATGACCTGCTGTGTAGATAAAGAAGGTATGAGACAGGTTGCAGGGATGTCATGTGGTACATGTGGTGGGGACAAGGGAGTGAAGTTGACTCACAACCTATGAAACAACAGGTTAGCTATGAGTACAGATTCATTATATGTGGTATTATTAAGGACGAGTTCACCGACAATCTGGGCCTTTCCTCTGAAGTTACACATGTAATTACACAGTTTGCTGTGGCTGTCCTTTATACTGTTTCTGCATGACATCACAACACCACTGTGTGCTTGTTTTAGCTAAGGAAGGTGTGCCTCCATTTTAGGGGTGCTTCCTCGCTCCAACTGTCACACAGCAATGTCCACATCTTATTGTTCAGTCTGCTAATGGCAGTTGTCCACCAGGCAAGTTTGTTGTGCCATGAGGAGCTTATTTGCCACTTTTCAGGTACAGCTGAGTCTCTGCAGTTGTACTAGTGCTTGCATAAACCATGCTATACAGCTCTGTATACTTGCCTGTCCCATCTGAGGGGGAGCTGCATTCAAGCTATGTAAATCATCCAATAGGAGGTTATAAATTGCTTTGTTGAAGTTTATTACTGTATTTTCTGCAGGGGGTGTTGGGGGTGTGGTACTTACTTTTAATGACACTGATCTGTGGTCAGATCTCACCAGGGAGGACCTCACAGTTGAGGGGTGGCAGTGTTCACCCATATAGGTAAACACCTAATGCACTAAGTTGGCTCCCCTTGTGGGGATGTCATGCCACTGGTCCAGGGCATTGTAGGTAAGGACATGAACTAACCTTTGGGCAGGTGAACTTCAACACAACTAACCAATACAATTGGTGGGTACTTACTGTCACCCCAGACCATGGTGTACTTACGTATCTTGATAGACACAAGTAGATTCAAATAAGCACAAGAGGTTTCTAGATTCATGGAGGTGCTCTTGTATCTGGCAATGGCTTGATTAGGTGCGTTCCTGGCAGTGAATAGTGCCTGCAGTGTCTCCAGGAAATCACAACTCTTTCAACAATCTAGATGTCTATCTATAGTCAGTAAATATATATGCACCACCTGCATTACCTTGCACACTGTCAGTTTGAGGTCTGAATATGTGGAAGGACGTGCATTCTTTTTTCCCAAAAAAATGTTTATTAAATATATAAATAACAAGACAGTTAGACGTTTTATACATGAACAGTAGGTATAAATAAACATATTTCGACTCATAGATGAGAAAACAATCCTTCAGGAGATTTTACATATTATTAAGTAATAAAGCAATACGCAATATGTACACTATATACAGGTTAGGCAACCTGAAAAAAAAAAAAAAAATTTTTTAACATTAACTATTTATTATATTTAAGACTTTGTCTAACAATAACTTTTTTAATGCTTTTTTTTTTTGGACTTCTAACTAGGTGCCTTTGAGCATCAATATATGAAAAAGCCATTTTCTGGAAAGTAACCCAATTTAGTTTGGTTCGATCCAGCCAATTATGTATTATGTAAAGTTTTAGTAATGAGCAAATAAAAATGATAACATAAATATCTAATTTTGAAAGATGAATTAATGGAATATGAAGAATAGCAAGTTCCCAGGACAATGTAGACTTTTGGTACCCCATTTTCTGCAATCTGACTTTCAAAGAGGTCCATAATCTGTGAGAAAAATGACAATACCATAAGATATGTAGAAGGTCTGCTTGGGGTGAGAACAACATGAACATGATGGGGATTTACTTAAGTTAAATTTATTTAAATTGTATGGAATATAGTAGTTGTGATTATTAATCATTAATTGTGTATATGATAATTTTTAAAGGATAAATTCCTTTGTATATCTAATGGCCAAAAGTTTCTGAGACTCTAACAATTGGGAGTTATAACTTAACCAAACATTTGATAAAAGACAATTATGGTCCATTATTAAGCTATTGATTAACTTATAAGAGTTTGAGAGCATTTTATCTGATGAGGAAAGTATTTTGATAATCGTGTCGAGGTTTTTCATTTGTAGTTCTATGTGGTCTAAACATAAAAACTTGTTTTTAATTATTACTCTTAGTTGACTAAGGATTGGTGAATAGTTCCAATTTACTTTCAAAATTTTACGCCAATCGGGTAAAGATAAGTCAAGATATTTCAAAGCATCTCTAACTTTTAAATTTTTTATTAAAGGATATTTTGTTAAGTTAAAGGGTTTGTTGTCTATCATTATATTTGGGTTTAGATGAATTGGTTGAATAAGGTGAGAAATCTTTTCTAGATTACATAGTTTGAGTAAGGTTTGGAAGGCTCTAATCTTTTGTTTAATTACAGTAGACATATTTTTAATAAATAAACTATCCAAAGAGATAAAAGGAATAGCTTCTGGATTTATATTTTTTTAAATTATGTAATTGTACCATAATTTTATCCATAAAGAATGATTTGTATAAGAAATATTCTTGAAATTAGATATGGTGAGAAGTTTATTAGATGAGACAATCAAATAATAAGAGATATAGATTAGGAAGGCCTAAACCACCCTTGTCCTTCAAAATTGACAATCTGGAATAGGAAATTCTAACAGATTTAGGGAACCATAAAAATTTTGCCAAAGCTTTATTTACAGACTCAAAAAAAGATTTTGGAATTATCTGATCAGATGATGTGAACTGGTAAAGGAATTTAGGCAGAATGTTCATTTTAATTATGGCCGCCTTTGATAAAAGTGAAAGGTTTAGATGTTTCCATCTGTCCATATCAGATAATATTGAGTTCCATACTTAATTGATGTTATTTTGAAAAGAAGATTTATTATTGTGTTCTAAATTGATACCTAAATATTTTATACTATAAGTAAACTGAAAATGATGATCTGAAAACAAAAATGATTTATGTGCTAAGTGATTTAAGGGAAAGATATGAGTTTTAGAAGAATTTAAAAGATAATTCGAAACCGAAGAGAAGTAATCAATGGAGTTTGTTATTTTTCTATAATCAAATAATGGAGTTTGGAAGTAAATAACTAGATCATCAGCAAAGCTGAAAAAGAATTTTGGTATTAAGAATTCTGGGGACATTATGAAAAGTATTTTGAATAATATACAACAACAAAGGTTCTAAATAAATGTTAAAAGAAAGGGAGACAATGGACAACCCTGTCTTGTTCCTCTGGTAATCTTTATAGGAGAAGAAAATTGACCATTAATGTAAAGTCTAGTAAACATATCTTTGTATAAAACTTTTAAAAAATTTATAAAGAATAAAGGAATATTGAAACATGACATAGTTTGAAAGAGAAAGTTCCAACAGACTCTGTCAAAGGCATTTGATGCATCAATGATTAGAGCATATATAGGGTTTGAATTTTTTTTAATGAGATGAATGATAGACTCTAAGGACAGAGTATTATCCCAAGCATGTCTGTGGGACATAAAACCTGATTGATCTAGGGAAATAATTGAGGGTAAAATCCATTTCAATCTGTTAGCCAAAATAGATGATATAATCTTAATATCTACGTTTATTAAAGAAATGGGTCTATAATTTATTGGGTCAGATTTTTCTTTATTATTTTTTAGAATTAGGATGGTTTTAGATGTATTCCAATGAATATCTGAGATATCGTTAACTCTTATATGATTATATACTTTGAGAAGAAAGGGAAGAATTACCAATTTGAAAGTTTTGAAAAATTCTGGAGTAAAACCATCTGGACCAGGAGATTTTCCCAATTTAAGATTATCAATTGAATCCGAGATTTCTTGTAACGATATAGGAGCAGAAAGTAATTTTTGTTGACTATCATTTAATTTAGGGAAATGTAGAGAATTTAAAAAGATTTTTAAGTGATTATCATTAACTGAATTAGAAGAACCTGAATATAAATCAGTATAGAGAGAAGTGAATAGCTGAATTATCTCTTCATCCGTGTTATATAATTTATTTTTATAAGATAAAGATAAGATTTTCGGTCTTTCAAAATTAACTTTAATAATTCTCGCTAATAATTTAGAAGGAACCTGGGCCCATTCTGAATATGAGGCAAGTAATTTTTGTTCAGCTAAAGAGAGATTATTTTGGTGAAGCAAAATTAAATCTTTCTGACAGTCGAGAATTTGTTTTTCTATAGTAGGGTCATGATTCAGTCTAAGATGATTTTCCAAGGAAAAATTCTAGATTTTAAGAACTCCTCTTTCTTAAAGTATTGCTTTTGAAAAAGCTGCTTTACTAATAAATAATCCTCTTAATCTCACTTTACATGCAGCCCATTGTATGTCATAAGGAATGTCTGATGACCCCAGGTTATTTTCCATTTCCTGTAATATTTCTGAACATTGTTTGCAAATATCTTCATTTAGCAGTAAATTATTATTTAAAGACCACTTATTAAAGTCAATTTTATTTTTAATATTAGAGTTTATGTTTAATTTTAGTGAGATTCTTGAATGGTCCGAAAAGAATCTAGGTTCAATGTTAAAATCCAAAATATATTTTGAGATATAATCAGAAATTAGAAAGAAATCCAATCTGGACCACGAACGGTAACACTTGGAGTAATAAGTATAGATATCATTCTTATTTAAGACTTCAACATTGTGAAGTGGATCAATTAAATTATATTCTGTCATCAAATCATTAAGGGCCATAGTAGATTGATAATTATAAGTAACAGTGGAACGGGATCGATCAATTACTGGATTTATTACTGCGTTCCAGTCACCACCCACTATAATATGGTGGTCTTTATAGGATGTGAGAATATTATAAATTTTTAAAATGAACAAATGTTGTGAATTACATGGGCCATATAAGTTTAAGACTAAAAGAGATTTGTCCAGACCAACAATAGAAGTGGTAAATAAGCACCATCTCCCCTCATTATCAAATTTCTCATCAATAATGTTCCCCATGAATTTTTGTTTAATGATTATAGCTACTCCTCTGGAATTAGATGAGTCACCTGAAGCTACTATCTTTTTGATCCATTTTTTATTTCTCTCTTTATTCCAATCAAGATGCGGAATATGGGTCTCTTGAATAAAACAAATACTTGCCTGTGACTTAAAAATCAAATAAAACAATAATGACTTTTTGGCTTTGCCTTGAATACCTCTAACATTCCAAGAATCCAATATTATATCAACTGGCATATTCAAGGCATACAATCATTATTGATGCTATAAAGGTGAACTCAAAGTAAAAATCCAATAATACTTTAAAAAAGAAAAAAAAAAAGAAAAAGCAGCATTTGAATATGCAATCGGGTCAACAAATATCATTTGCTGAAAAATAAAGAAAAAAAATTTTTCAAGAGCAATAAAATGTATATTAATATCCTTTATCCTAACCCTAGTGCCTACCCACCAATCACCCTGTGATAAAGGAAGATCAGAAGTGAATAAGATAGAAGTTGTAATTATAAATAATAATAACATCGGATTAATATAAAAATTGCTCAAAGGAAGCCTAACACAAATTAAAACGTGCATTCTAGTATGGCTGTGGTGCTGTCCACAGCCTTCAACCAGATGTCTTTGACTGCACAAATGTCGGCATATTCCAAGGTGGATACACCTTCCACAGAGTAGGGTTTACTGTTGCCAGTCCTAGCATGCAGCAGCATAACCATGAGGTTGTATGAAGATGGCATTCTCATTGGAAAGTTTCCCCTTCAGACAGTTCTTATAAGATGCACTGTGGGGTTGTCAGTAGCCTTGACCAGTACACAGCATCCCTGGGGTGATAAGTGAAGACCATCTCTGGCAAAATATTTAGGTCTGTTGATCAAGTCATCCAAGGTGGACATGTAGTGGATCCCCTTACAATGACACCACATGCTAAGGCAGTTATTGCCATCCATCATTTTCCATGTGTATTGAGCAATCATCCTAGCTGAGGGTCAAATGCAGCTGAAAGCTATAAGTATACCCACCAGACACTCAGAGTGTCTAAGCTCAGTCATGTGCCTTCATACAGTCCAGAGACATATGTCCCAAGTTGCACACACCAGCAGGACATCATCAACATCATCATTATGTCACCTAATATTCATTGACTTGTGTCAATGTGTGGTATGGCATATCATGTCAACCCACATACAGCTAACTGTGACCTTTCCCATATGTAGCCTAGTGTCATGGACATCAATGTGTCCCAAGATATAATCATCTATGAATAATAGGTTTGATTTTATGATTTGTCTGAGGTGTTTGACTGGTAAGACAGTGGTGCATCAGCTGTTATGTGTACTGTAGTCTCCGTAGGTATGATTAAGTGTACTGAGCCTACATATGTTGTTTTTGAGGAATCTATTACTTGGAAATGTGTCTGGTAAGGAGCTCCACACATGCGTGTGTGTGTGATGTGGGTGTGGGAGGAGCAGGAGGTAAGCTGTGCATGTTGGTAAAATGCTCATTGCCATATGTACTGACTGGTGTGTGAGACACCACTGAATCAAGGTTTGTAATACAGTCACATCTCACACATTGTGTTTGTGTGGTATAGGAGTAGAAGGGTGGGGAATCTACTCTCATATCTCATCAGCAGTCATTGAGAATGACATCAGCAATATAATCATGCTTGTGTGTATGCGTGTATGTCACAGCAGGTCATGGTTAGGCAGTGTCATGACAGATGCTGAAATGTAACATGTTGTCACCTTTATATAGCTCTCCTAAGGTAACACAGCACCTGACAGTGTGCCATAACATAGTTGAGTGACTACATTACTTTGACAGACATGCGGCCCTTGGATTAACCATAGTTCTGTTATTAGGCTTGGTCACAATACCATACCTAAAAAGGTGGCACTGTGCAAGTCCAGCAAACTTAGGGTCATGCTGCTACACCTTTGGGGTTGACAACCTGAAACACACTGTTTGTAGGCACTCCTTGTCACTCGTCTTGTACGTGCTAAGAAGATGATAAGGCTTGGTCATTTATTCATGTAGTTTATTGCATACAAACCCATCAGGATGGATGGCAGGAACATTAACCTTAAATGAACTGTCTAACTAACTGAGTACTACATAAATGCATGCTATCATTCTAACTGCTCACTCAAAATGACACTCTTGCTTGCTTGTGCTCAGTACTGATATGCATGTATCCATTTACTGGAATGCTTCTTAAAGGTATATCACACACTCTGATCTACATCCTTACTCTTTGCTGAGCTATTTCATATAAGTTATGACATTTGAATAGGCATGCAATTTATACAAACAGTAAAACAAAAGTCATGTCCAGGTTGCCGTGTATCTTGAACTAGGTCTGGAAATGCAACCTGATCTCACAATGTAATAGATAGGACTGGGTTTAGCAACAGGGACAGTCACTGGGGAATGTTCTTCTGCACTTTCAGGGATATTGTCAGGAAAAGGGATTGCTGATCACATGCCCCCTGGAACAGTAACATTGGACACGTCACTGAGAATTAATCTTTGTCACAGGGAAGATGCTGTATCATTGGCTTGGACACTGATAATACATATTTCCAATTTCACCTGAAATCCATACCTTGTGATTCCACAATGTACGCTCTCAGCTCTTGACACAAACGTTTTACAAATTTGATGCAATCAAAAACGTTTGACATATGCATCCTCGCTATCTCCCCTTTTTTAATGAACAAAACGGTTTGCTGGTCTTATCATAGTAGGACATCTGGAACAAATGCTTTTTCAACAGTTGGGCTTTCACTGCTCTGTTGTTTTTAGCACATTGGAACCAATAAATTGTTGCTGATTGGTAATGGGGTTCTGGTTTGTATCGACACAAGTCTCTGGGCAGGTGAACCAAGATAATTATCAAGAGGAATATTTCTAAGATTTAGCAAATTTAGTAAAATATCAGTATTGTCACATTTGGATTTCTCTAACAGCTGTTTTGCACTTTAAACTGTACATTCAGCCAGGCCATTTGACTGCCAGTACTCAGGACTACTTGCAACATAAACAAAGTCCCACATTTCTGTAAATTGCCTAAACTGCTGACTTGTAGACTGTGCACCATTGTCAGAAATAACTCTGTCCAGACTACCATGGACAGAAAAATGTCTCTTCAACTTAGCAAAAAAATTTCTCACTTCCATGACTTGAAAATCAGATTGCTCATTTTTATGCTGTTCTGTGCTTTTTCTCAGCAATCTGGATAAGGTATCAGCAAGTTAAAGAAGTTTGCCTTTCATGTAAACAAAACTGAAATTGTACTTTTGCAATTTGAGAATCATGCATTGCAATCTCGCAGGAGCTGTGTGCATAGGCTTTCTCAAAATAGTAACTAGAGGTTGGTGGTCAGTTTCAGCCTGTATAGGTTGACCATAAACATAATCATGGAACTTGGAGCATGCAAACATGACTGCCAAAACTCTTTCTCAATCTGGCATATTGCATCTTGGTTTGGGTAAGAGTTCTTGATGCATAGGCTACTGGTCTACATTCTTGAAGAATGATTGCAGCAAGACCAAATTTAGAAGCATCGCAGGAAAGAGTAACTGGTTTGTGAACATCATAATAGCTTAGAGTTGGTGGATTGGTAATCTTTTCTTTCAGGTCATCAAATATTTTTTGGTGTTACTCTGACCATGACCAGGTTATATCTTTGTTTGTCAGCTGTCTTAGCTATGCTGAAAGTTGGCTTAAATCTGGAATGAACTTGCCTAGATAGTTGACCATGCCAATAAAATGTTGTAAGGCTTGGACATTGTCTAGAGCTGGCATCTTGAGAACTGCTGTATGCTTGGAAGGATCTGGTCATAAATCTGAACTGGTAAACAAATGAGTAACCCGCACACATGGCCTCAACCTGGTCTGTGACATCAATGGGACTTACGGCTGGACAGATTTGTGTCCCAGAGACTCCCCCATCTATGGAATAGACTCCCTCTCCACATCAAGCAGAGTACCTTTTTACCCTTTTTTAAGAGCAATCTGGATAACTGGATGAGAAATAGAAAATACATCCCTGGGATTTCACCTGTGTCCCTGCTGGACAGGGTATTGGGTGCTGATTTGTCTATGCATGGGCTAAACTTTTGGCTAGGCTTATAAGGGCCTCAGGGCCAATACCCTAGTAACTTCCTATGATCCTATGATTCTATGACCATAAGTAATGTCTCATAGCATGAATTTGCACTTCTGAGGATTCAACTTAGGATTCACTTCACGTGCTCTTGCTAGAGCTTTCTTGAGGTTTCTATCATGTTTGACTTCACCATTGCCTCCTACTAAACTATCATCTACTATTATAGCACATGGATAGCCAGAAAAAAAATTGTCCATTGCACGTTGAAAGACTACAGTGGTAGAATTTATTCCAAATGACCTTATCAGAAATCCATACCTCCCGAATGGCGTACTGAATGTGGTTAGCAATGAAGATTATTGGTCTAATGATGTTTGCCAAAATTAACTCTTTGCATTTAAGACAGAAAAAAACAGTGACCTTTGGCATGAGGGCAGCAACTTCCTCAATTGTATGCATAGGATGATGTGGTCTTTTTAATGTTTTTTTTTCAAATCTCTTGGATAAATACGTATTATAATATCATCTGAGCTTTTCTTATGAGCTTCTACCATGGAAGATACCAATTCAGTTGGTTATTCTACTGAACAAATTACACCTTGTTGCACTATTTTGCCTAACTCAGCCTTGACTCTGTTCTACGGAGCTAATGGAACTTTCTGGGCTGGTCTGATAACCAGGCTAATCTCTGGGTCTAACGTTATGGAGTATACAACTGGAAGTTTGCCTAGTTTTTCTGTGAAAAATGGTTTGGGCAAAATTTGAGCTGTTATCATTCAAGCTTACATGGTGGACTTTTTTTTTTTAATGAAAGCAGTCCCATTTGTAAACTGTCTCTGAGGCCTAAAAATAACTGCATGTGTCTCTTGACTACATAATTCTGCAAGTCATAGCTGTTCCCAGTAGAGTAACATGAAAGTACTACTGAGGCTTCGGATTGAATCTCTTCATCACCATAAGCAACAAGCTTCACACACTTTGTCAAATCAAGTTGTTCTGCAGTTTTTACTCTAGCAAATGTTTCTGCTGACATAACACTGCACTTTCAGCCAGTATCTACTTTGAGCTGTACAGGACTCCCATTAATCCAAACAGTACAAACAATTTCATTCTTTGTCCACAAATCTAATGCATTGACTGTTTTACCAAGCACAGCCACGCCATCATCATAAAAAAGTAGTGTCATAGCTTTCTAATTGATCAATTTGCCTCTTTGCATGCCCATTTCTAATAAAAGAATGAGCCTTATTTGATTAAAAAAAATGTTTGAAATGATTCCACTTATTGCAAGAATGGCACTGCTGACTAAAAGTTGAGTATTTTTATCATTTGGTCCCATGATTACCACTACAATTACAACAGTTGACTGTGAGGTTTGGTAGTATAGCTAACCTTGTTACCTTATGGTTGGTATTAGAGTTGGAAGCAACCATGAACCCTTTGTGCTTTACTGAGTACACTCTAGGTTTTGCTGAAGTTGCCATGCACTTGGGCCTGTATTTTTTAACCTCATTCGCATACTGTTTACATTAGCTGTGGAAGGTACTGGAAAGTTACTTTCTCATTTGTAAGCATACTTGTGTTAATTTCTGTAAGGTCATATATCTGACAAGCCTCAGTGGTGTTACTTAACACTAAATCACTGTCATGAAGCCAAATCTCTCACTGTGTCATTATTAATGCCACACACAAGTCTGTCTTTTATCAACACATCTCTCAAATCACCAAATCTGCATGTTTTAGCCTTGTTTCTTAAGTTGGTTATATATGCTGCAAATGTTTCACCAGGCTTTTGATCTCTTCTGTAAAATAAGTGCCTTCCCATTGTAATATTAATTTGGGGGTTACACATTTCTCTAAATTTAAGTTTCAAACATTCAGTGTCTTTCCGCATTTCAGCCTGTACCACAATATGGTGGTCTTCTCCCTCCCCTTGCAAACACAGCAGGTGCATACACAAATTAATGCTCTCTTTCAGTCAGTATCTTCTGAGCCATCTAAATTATGCAGAATAAATGTCATTGTATGTGCATCTTTGTCAGAAAAAGCAGCCTGTATGGAAATATCATATTCCTGCTGAAACATTGTCCAACTCCCTGCAATATTGATATCAAACACAAGTGGTGTGGGTCTGAAAAATCCTTCTGCCATGCCCACATATTATAGTAAAACACAATGCAATCTTGGCCCTTGTAATTATGTACGGACATGCACAGATACCAGGTATAAAGACTGTACTTTGAAAAATAACTGTGCTGAAATACTGCACACTTTGGATACTTCAGATAGCTTTAGTTAATGTAAAAAAGTAGTACATAGCAAAAATGGAGTTGTTTTACCTTGTGTGTACATTTTATGTGATTCAGAAATTGTTTCAAATGTTTTCATAATTATTTTGAATATGTTTATTAATATGTCGCAGTTTTGGACATTTCGTTTAATTAGAAATTTGTTTTGAGCATTATGAGCACTTTGTTTTATATCTGCAGCAAAATAAATCATTTAAGTGACTTTTAGTACCTGTAATTTGTTTCTGACCTGCTTGTGAGTCATTTGAGCAGTAGGGATGATCCAAGCCTGTATATTCCTCGATTTCTAACTGGATGCATCATGGCTGTGAATCTGGATCCCGTTCTGACAGCATGTTGCTCATCTTGTACATACTAAGAAGATGATAAGGCTTGGGTGTTTGTTTAAGTAGATTATTGCATACAAACACATCAGGATGGATGGCAGGAACATTAAACCTAAACAAACTATCTAATTAACTGACTACTACATATATACATGCTATCAATCTGGCTGCTCACTCAAAATAGCACTCTTGTCTGCACGTGCCCAGTACTTATACACACGTGCCCACTGACAGAGATGCTTCTTAAAAGTATTTCACACACTCTAATCTACACTCCTTACAATGAAGATGTGGATGTCTGTGCATGCACAGAGGACATCTTCAACTCTGAAGACATTACTTTGGCCTTGCAAGTCTACAATGCCTGTAAAGCAACCAGACAGCAAACTGGATGGTGTGACATGATGTGGGAACACAGATGTGTTCCAGGTACAGTACATAAATGTACAGTATGACATACCTAGGACATGTGGCAGGTGGACACACTTTGGCCAAAGGTGGCTACTCCTCTGCAGTAGGCCTCAGAGCCATGTCATGCAGATATCCACCATTAATCTGTTGAAGGGCAGGGTGCATGAATTGCAGTGAAATTGTCACCTAACATAGATCACACTGCTGTGGTACTAGTTTGAGCAACCTTAGACATCTATGTTAACGGGCATTGCACATTATATTGTGACACTGTAGCTGTGCTTATAATCACCATCTGGTCAGTACCCTAGTGAAATACTAGCAACCCTGGAACAGAAAGCATAATACATGCAAATGTCAACTGATTGCTCAAGCTGCTAATCAGGACATCTACATGGAAAAGGGTACATGAAGCCTACAGAGCCTTGCATGAAGTGGGACAACTATGTAGATGAACATACAGGCTGTATCCTGCTTCTCACCATGAACTTTGTAGCAATATTTTGCTTCTGCTGAGAGAAAAAGTATAGGAGCATGGTATCCCAGGATAGAATGGTTAGGGTGAGACTAGCATTAGTAGTAGCCAGGCACCAGCAATTCAGTGGACTACCCTGCTTTCAGCATTCTTCATAAGGTAATTGTGTCCTTTCAGTGCACACTGCTGAGTTGCATCCAACTGCAGAAATACCTGTGAAAAACCTTCCACCTTGCCTTCACAGGGTGTACATATTATCTTTCCCTCAATTGTTTGTCTGTGCTCTCTACAGACACAGACACCTCGGATGACTATTTTCTTGGAAAACATGATGAAAGTAACTGCAGTACTTAGTTGCACAGAGGACAACTAACATGCAGTGCCAAGCACTGTCCCCATATCTCTCAGTTGTCTGATATTTAAAGCCATGAAATTAGTTATCATGGAAATGATCAGTAACCATGTCATACACCTGCAGACACTGGAACAAAAACAGTTTGCTTGATCAAGGGAAGATCATGCCTACCCTAACTGGTAGACCTCATTGAGTGTTAAACTATGCAATGGATGAGAGGAATATGATACACTCCACCTACCATGGTCTGACAAGGCATTTGACAATATTAGGCCGTCAGGCATTGCTGAAAAGCTGTGTAGGTTATTTACAAAGTAGTATGTCAGCTGGTGGATAGCAAAGTGTCTGACAGTCATTATCTGGGAAGATAGCATTGGGTAGTCCACCAGTACAATGAAGCCAGTCACCAGTGGACTTCCCTCAGAAAGCATTTGTGGACTAACTCTTCTAGCTATTCCCTTCCCTGCAGTCACATCCATTGTCACTGACCTGTGAATGACTACATTTGCAGATGATTGCAAATTAGGAGCTATCACTGAATCCCACACAGAACCAACAGTTATCCAGGGTGGCCTGACACACATATTCAGTTGTTGTCAGAGCCACGGAAAAATAATAAATCCCAAGGAATGCACAACACTATCCTTTTGGAAGTCATCCACCCCTAAATAATATAGTAATGTCTGCACAATGCAAACAGTTGAGCCATTACTCAGGGACCTTTGGACACAGAGAGTGATCTAGCCTTTGACTTTCACTGGTTGGTAAGATGTGGGGATTCATTCACATTTGTACAACTTATTAGAGAAAGGTGTGGCATGTAATTCCCAAACTGTCATAGTTATACTGTATTTGGCTCGCATCACACCTATCATTGAGTACATACACAGAAAGGTATGGCATGTAAATCCCAGACTGTCATTGTTATACTGTATGTGGTACTCATCACACCTATCATTGAGTACAATGGCACCTCATTGTTATACTGTATTTGGCTCTCATCACACCTATCATTGAGTGTGATGGCAACTCATTGTTATACTGTATTTGGCTCTCATCACACCTATCATTGAGTACAATGGCACCTAATTGTTATACTGTATTAGGCTCTCATCACACCTATCATTGAGTGCGATGGCACCTCATTGTTATACTGTATTTGGCTCTCATCACACCTATCATTGAGTACAATGGCACCTCATTGTTATACTGTATTTGGCTCTCATCACACCTATCATTGAGGGTGATGGCACCTCATTGTTATACTGTATTTGGCACTCATCACACCTATCATTGAGTACAATGGCACCTCATTGTTATGCTGTAGTTGGCTCTCATCACACCTATCATTGAGTGCGATGGCACCTCATTGTTATACTGTGGTTGGCTGTCATCACACCTTCATTGAGTACAATGACACCTCTGCTATGTCACTACGCAGGCATATCTGACAACTGTAACATCCACACAGGTTCCATAGTAAACCAATACATAGTGTAGATAACATGTCCTATGCAGACCGTGTCAAGGCCATAAATGTGTAATCTGTCTCCTACATGCTTTGGAGGGGAGGAGTATGTCTGCCATACAGGGAGATGATGGATCCCACTGTGTACCTCCTGCTTATCCAAGAAAGAACTAATACATGTATTACCTTTTCTACACAGCTACACCTTCACTGTAGTATAAATAGTACATGCTGGAGAGACAGGTATGTAACCCACTCACTACACCCTACATGTAGCAAGTTCCCGATCCATGTGAAAATCTCTTCCAATCTAACACACATCATGTGCAAGTTTACACAATAGGATGTGGAACAAGACATTCAGAACTGGTGTGTGATAAATTTCTGTAATGGACACAGGAAAAATGCAGATGGTTCATCTCCATTGCCACAGCTTGTAGGTGTGTTACCTCCTAAAACCATGCTGATACTTATCAAGGGTATCTGACCTTTTCAGAGCTTAGGGGTGCCATGAGTAGGCTGAATGAAGCCATTGTCCTTGTTAGCCTGTTATACACATATGAACTTATGCAGCCATGCACCTATACTGCTATACCTTTCTGAAGACATTTTTCTTCTGTGCTGACATTCCATCTTGTGCTCTGAGGTTTATGTGTTTATTGTCACTGCGTACCCAAAGGTGTCTCCCACAGAATCCTCAAACTGAAACATAAACAGATACCTAAGACACCTTTCATTGTGTAAGTATACAGCATTACAACATAATACAATGTAATGTGCACAAAATAATGTGGTTTACGCATTACAAATCTCAGCATACAGTATCTGTCAGTGACTAGTACAAGTGGCATGGCAAAGGCAACAACAGATTACACAAGTACATGTTAATTTATAAGTCACCCTGTGCATCAGACTCAGAGCTTCATTTACCTGCATCAATGATGAGGATGACAGGGATGTGGCACATGTATCATCACTTGCACAGGGTGTTGTGTGGGGGTGCAGGAAGCCTAGGCTGACTCAAAAGGATAACAGCATGTGTGTGAGTCAGGAAGGTAAGCAGGCAGGATGGACCATGGAAATGTGCCATGTGTGTCTGATTGAGAAAGCGATGTGTGAATGTGTGCATGAACACAGTCATGTTCAGTGCTAGCCCTACATGTGTGTACATTGGACAGCTTTGAACCATGCATGGTAGAGCTGACAGTTCACCATCTCTGCCCCCGAACACAGGAACTGACTCTGCTAGGAGTTGCACTGGCAACTCCATGCCCAAGGTCTGAAGCCATGCTAGTACCTAATGGTGACCACTGTCTGCTGGGACTGTGTCCTCCATGGGAACACACAGGACCATGAGCACATGGCCTGCACATTTTGGTGTGGACAGCACACTCCACTCTAGAGCACTGGATATACTGCCACTATGGGAGCGTGATTGTGCATGGCCACATGGACTCTCAGCAGATGTATTTGCTGACCTACGTCCATGAGTCCGATGCTCAACTGCAACCAGACCTTCCATCACAGACAATGTGCATTCCAAGACAGATAGTGTATGATCTGTCTCTGACCAATTTCTTTCCACTGCATCAATGAACTGATCCAGGGTATCAGCAATGAGGTGGAAGCAGCCATGGATGTCAGAATGTGCTGTATCCATAACCCTGAGCATTTGTCTGGAGTTATTTTTAGAATGTGCCTGTACCTCCATGATGGTCCAAATCATACACCAAGTGACCCATGATGAGACACCTGCAACAGGTGGTGGAAGGACAGCAGGCCTCCTAAGAGCACCCCTATCAATCTGTCTGTATGGCACCTCACCATGTATTTGGCTATGGACAATATCATCACTCACTGCAGCCATAGTTGTCACACTTTCCTGTTCAATGTCCCCACCCACTGCCTGTCCAATATCTGTGGCCTTCAGGGACTGGCTTTATGTAGGCATACTGACTGTGTATGGTGATAATGAGGGCAGAAGAGGTATGTGAAACTCTGGGACAGATTCAGCCCCTAAACCCCCCAACTTTACCTCACTTTGGCCACCATCATGATCAGAGTCTGAATAGACACTGACATCAGGTTGTGAAGGGAGACAGAGACCAACCCTTTGGTAACCTTTGATAAAAAAGGGAAAAGCAATGCATTAATACCTGCACTACTATGCTCTGCAGTACTGTGTTGCAGTATATGGCAAGCTGTATACACTATTGTAACTATTACAGACCTGTTTATACCCCAGCCTCATATAGTAGGTCATGAGTACATTATTTTCCAACAAGCATCAGTAGTTACTTGTAAATAAAAGCTCATTAAACAACAACATCATGAGCAACAATGAGGTGCATTGTTGACATTTCTCAAAACTCTGCACATTTGAATATGACAATCTGTAATGTCCTGAGAATACTGTCACATATATCAGTGTGGTCACACCTACAAGGCATAGGTATGAATATAACGTGTGTACAGTCAGAAAATATCTGTGCAGTTGGCAATCTTGCAGACAGTACATCATTCCAGCCAGCTGGCCTGGGATGACACTTTAGGGAATACACTGCACTAAGTCTACATCTCTAACAAAACAGTGTTGTGCTTACCAGGAGCAGGAGCATGACCTTGTCCAATTCCTAACAATCCTGTGAAAATTTGAGAGAGAGGTAATTTAAACATCAATGCATGTTGCACTATAAAATGGTAATACATCCATACATCTCAAAATTACACTATGTTAATTGTTATGTTGGTAAAAATCCGAACAAGAGATTCAAACTGCAGTTAAACTCCCCCTGCAAAAAAAGTACATGTGACACCTACATAAAATTATGTACACCTTGACACACTGATTGCTACAGTATTCCAATGCTGATCAAACTAATCATACCTGGACACTCCTCTGGCATGGAAATTGTGACACAACATCCACAACATACAGTGTGACGGATGCCTGGGAGCTGACCTGTGTTATTAGGTTCACCAGGAAATTCCTCAGTGGCTGACAGTGGATGTTCCACTGCAGGCCGTCCACCAGTGACACCACAATACCTGGCCTCATCTGCTGCTCTTCGGCATGTGGCATTTATCATATCAGTCACAGGGTGTCGCACCTGCTCTTATGTCATGCTCTGGTGACTGACAGCATTCACATCACAGACCACGTGAGTGCACAATGCTGTCTGCTCTTCCCTGTTTTGCCTCCCCCTGGACAGCAGAGTTGATGGTGTTGATGCATGGCTTACATGATGCTGTTATGTTCAGCATTCATAAAAGGGTCCTGCCATCATGCATACATTTTTCCTGAAAGACAACAAAATGAACACACATGTCAGGATCACTTATGTGGGAGTACACCATGTAGAGATACAGCAATAATGGAATGGCTGGCATTATTTACTGCTTGATTACACATCTCATATTCCATAGTGTGCAAATATACTAAGGGTGTAGATGCAACTAGGATACTAGCAATAGTCAGCTATTCATCTTTGTGCCATGACAGATACTGATGATAGTCTATCAATTTTCTAAGTTTGTAAGAGCAATATTTAAAAAATGTCTCTATTTTTAGGCCTTTGTCCCATTCTTATTTATGGATTTTTCCAGATTTCTTGCTGAAAGAGGCTGAGAGGTGTACTTACATGTATTAGTATGTGTATGGCTTTAAAGTGCTTTATTTCTGTAATAGAGTCCAAGTTAAAATTCTATTTTTAAATTAATGTTTTAGTAAGCGTATTTTTACATGTTGTATATATAAATGCAGGGTTGCCTGGTATTAGATACCTCACTTATGTTCATACTTATGTGAATGGTTTTATAGTGATGTTTTTCCCTAGTAGAGTACCAATTACAGTAATATTTTCCAATATTTCTTTTAGCTGGTTTGCATGGTGCAGAGCAATGTTCAGCTTCACTTAAACTGACTTAATGATGAGAACATCAGCATTACTATGTTTTCTTTAAAACACCTGTGTTAGTCAGCAGCTGTTTGACTTGGCAGGTTGAGCCACTGCTCTGCAGGTGTGATGATCCTGGGCTCAAAATTGAGCACAGGTGTAGCTTCGGAATGTGATTAATATTTTTTCAAAGCATATATCAACATAGCTCTATTTAGCATAGCTAAGGAATGCAGCACTCCATGCCACTTTGTGCAAAAAATCTTTAAAGAAAAGACAAATGGGAGATAGTATGGTGGAGAAATGAGGTGCAAGCAGGGAGAAAAACATAGTGAAAGGCAGGTAGGTATATGCAGGACAGGTGTAGGAAAGAAACATAGCTATCCATTTTGTGAACAAAAACAAATGTGTACTTTCAAAGATAGTTTTGCTGAATTTGAACTGTCAACCCCAGATAGGAGTGATAACAATATAAGTGCATTGTCAAGTCAGTTGGACCAAATGACATGTATCCAGTGGACACATGTAAAATGGAGAGCTATGTATGGGACACCATTTTTTTGTGGGGCACGTGCCCGTTTTTTATTCTTTAAGGTGAGAGTGGAATGTTGAGGAAGGGGCATAAGTATGTATTGAGGTGGTAAGTTGGGAAGGTGAGGAAGCTTTGGCAGACAGACAAGACAGCAGACAGGGTTGGTGTGTGGCACAAGAGGAGGGTGAACACATTGGATGGGGAGAGTGTTGTGAAATCGCAGTCACATGAGCATCCACACTGTAGCAATAAACTCAAGTCCTCACCCATGGGACTGTCAGCACTGATCCTTCACTGCCACTGTGGTGGCAGTGGTAGAGGCTGGCATCTTCCATGAGGCTATCACACCAGCATGTATGTTTGGCACAGCAGCTCATGCACCATACTTGCAGCACTTTTATTTTAGAGAACATTACAAGAACAGTTTTATTTTTGTTTTTTTCTGTTAATAAATTTCTATTTAACTTTCATGAAAAGTACACTTTAACAAATAAACATTTAACATCAAAAACATGAATAAACACGGTTATATACACGGTCCATAACAGATGCAAATTCATAGTTATTATTACATTTTATCTATAAGGTTTTCAAGCTTTAATCATGATAATTGTTTATGAATAACATTTGAAGTTCTTGAAATAGCAGTTTGTAATTTCCTATTACAGACAATCTTAATTAATGAAAGAAAATCATTAAACGAGAGAATTGTTTTACATTTCCAATTTAAAGCAATAGTTTTCCTTGCAATTGCAAGAAGAGAGCAGAGAAGGTGCGCTTGAGTTCTTGGAATACAAACTGGTATTGGTGCATTAAATAACAACAAGGAATCTGACATTTCACATTTGTCTGACCACAATGTTTTAGTAAAATTCCTAAAGTCAGACCAAAATGTGGTTATCATTTCACAGTTCTGGAACATATGTACCCAATCTGAGTCTAAGATTTTATCACATCTTCATTTAGTAATATCCTTTTTTGCTATTAAGGCAATTTTGTGAGGTGTAATAAAACTCCTATGTATAAACTTCCATGTAAAGATTTTCCAGGGAGGGGATGATATAGTATTATTAATTTATTTGAATATTAGGGCTCTTTCACTCTCTAAAAACTACTTTTATTAACTTTTGTTGAATAATTCCATAAGGAATCATCCAACATTTGGAAGTCAGCTCTTAGAATTTTGTAGATCTTCAAGAAAGATATATTATTGTTATTATTCAATGTGTTTAAGTCACAAAAGAGAGTTAGTGTTTTAGGCAGTAGTCTTGTATTTGAATTTTGGTACAGTTTTAACTCATTGTAAATATATTCGCTAAAATGTGTATATTTAGCCAATTACTATGATTTGTGTTATATCTATCTAAGAAAATTCAACTCATATATATTAGTGTTATTTAGAAATTGATGCCAAAATTCTAACCCATTCTCTTCAATTTATTTTATTTTATTCCTACTGAAAGAGTTGAGACATCCTTTTGTACAAGCAATAGGAAATATTATAAATAATAAATTCTTTAAGATGTAGTTACTATATCAAATATGGTTGATGAAAGGAGTAAAATTAGTACTGATGTTATATATGAAGTCTTTAATGGCTAAAACCATTTTGTTGGTTTCTGAGAAGATTATTGTCCATAACTGTAATATTATTGGAAAGTAGGATGGCCTTAGGTATGTTTTCCCAATTAGAGATATAAATAGAGTTTAACTATTAATTTATTACATTAAAGATAACTGATTCTGCATATAACTCAAGATTTGGGAAAGCTGTTCCTCCTTGATGCCAACTTTTGTAGTGTCATGAGGAACCTACTCTCAGTTTTTGAGGATGCCATAAAATTTTACCAATAAGGAATGTCTTTGTTTAATTATTTATTTATTTATTTTTTTTGAAGGAGAGGCTTCTAGAGCTTGTAAAAAATAAGATTTTTTGCAGAATAAGCATCTTTATCATAGATAGTCTTTTTTCCATAGCGAAAAACACTGTATTTAACATTTTCACATATTTCTTGATGGTGTCAACTAAATTTCTGTAATTTAGTTTTATGGATTTATTCTAGTTAGATTTTTATTATCACACCTAAATATTTGAGTTTATCATTTACCCAATTAAATTCATTGTGAGATTTCAAGACTGAGCTTATTTTTGTATTTATTATCAAACTTTCAGCTGTATTATGGTTAATCTCAAGCCTGGGATTTTTTTCAAAACCTTGTAAAGAGATTACAATATGGTCTGTATTGGAGTCAATATCCGCAATTGTTAACACAATATTGTCAACATAGAGTTGAATTTTGGAACAATGATTTATATTGACAAAAAAAAAACATTTATATTACGATTAGTTCTTATGTAGTTAGCAAAGGGTTCTATCAACAGGGAAAATAACAAGGGTGACAATGGACAACCTTGTTTTATACCTTTTAATATTTTTAAAGGACCTGACAGAAATCCACCAATTTTAATGTATGAATTTTTATAGAATAGAATTTTCGTATTATCTACTTATTAATTCAATAAAGTTGGGGTAGAAATTATATTCCTTAAGCACTTTGAATAAATGCAACCAACTTATTGAATTGAATGTTTTATCTAAGTCTAAACTGATAATTGAAATTCTTTTTCTTTTTATTTGCAATATCAATTACAGAAAAAAAGCATAATAACATTATCTTGCACTTTACTATTTAAGATGAAACCTGTTTGGTCATGGTCTATTAAAGTTGAGATCAGTTGATTGAATCTTTTTGCAAGGGTTGAAATAAAGTTTTTATAGTCAACAAATAGAGATGGGATGATATGAATAGACTCATTTGGGATCTTTGTCTTGTTCTTCTTTTAGAATAGGAGAGATCATGGCATATTTACATGAGGGAAAGTTACTTACATTATTTCTGAATTCTTCAAATGCTTCTGCTAATATCTTTAAAGTGTTGTCTGGAAATAAATTGAATATTTCTGGTATTAATCCATCTAATCCTGGAGCTTTGTTATTTTTGAGACTTTGGATTCATTCCTTTAGTTCCTTTATTGATATTGATTTAAATAGCTTAACATTTTGTTTTTTTGTTAATTTTTTGTTAATGTTCTCTTTTAGAAATGTATCTCTTGAAACATCTCTAGTTACATTCACACTCATTTTATTAATTGCTTCATACTGTTTCTTAAAAATCCCTAAAATGTTTTTTAGATCTATCTTACATTTAGGCTTATTTCTAGCAGTGTCGAAAACCTCTTTAATTTGCTTAATATTTGCAAGACCTTTTGATTTGACTGCTAATCTAGGGATAGTTTTAGGATTTATAGAAAAGGATTGTAATTTAAGTCTCTCTAAATTTGTTGCAACTTTATGTTTCAATATTTCAACATAGTTTGTTTAGTTGTTTCAGCTCCAAGATTGCACCTTAGAATTCAGATGACTTTTTAGTGTATCAGTTTTCATTTGTAAATTTAGTAAATCTTTTTTCCCATTCTTTTATTTTATTTAAGAACCATCATTTAATGTTTCCAATTAAATAGGATTTTGCTGTATTCCATAAGATGACTTTAGAGGTCATATTATTATCATTTAGGTCGAGGAATGAATTCAGTTTCTTTAATAACCAATCTTTAAATCCAACTATTTTAGTGATATAGGCTGGGATTCTCTGCCAAAAGACTAAATCATTGAGTTTAAAACTCACTTTAAATCCAATAGCATTGTGGTTGGACAGTAGACAAAAAGTTATTGAGACCTCTTGTACTTATGAAAGTAAACTAAGATCTTTATAAGTAGTCATTTGTGTATTGAATCTATATGAGTAGTGAGTGGAATTCTGGGATTTTGAATCTTTAATTTCATAAATAGCTTTCAAATTTGTGGAAGAGATACAATGAATTAACTTTTTGGCTGAAGCAGACATTGAAAAGTTTCCTACTTTAGAAGTATCTTTTGATGAAAGAATGCAGTTGAATTCTCCTGCTTAAATAATTTCACCTTTGGATAGAATTGAAATTCATTTGATGTATTTACTTGCTGTTCTAGTACCAACACCAGGTATCCAGTATGCGTTCACCAATGTGAAATACTTTTTGTTAAATAACTAGGCTTAACATTCCATTTTTATCTGAATATAAATCAATTATTTTAAGAATAGGCAATGATTTCTTCCATAAAGCCATAGTGTCACTTCTGTTGGACTGATAATGTGACTCCACCAACATTGAATAGCCATAGAAAGACATTTTATCTAGATTGTTTTTAATTAGATGACTTTCTTGTAAGAAAGCAATATCTACTCTTTTGATTTTAGATATTTAATTAAACTCCCTCTCTAAATAGGGTTACATTTATTGATATGCATTTCTAAGCAGACATTTTTAGAGATACTTTTGTCAGCTGTGGATTCTGCTATGGACACATAACTTGTACTGAACATTACTAAGCTAAGTTTGAAACTAAATAGAGCTTTAACCATGGAAAACGTAGTTCCTGCTATGATGAAAAACTCACCTAAATCCCCCTTTGCCAACATTAAGTTGCTAAGCTAAACCTTACCAGCCCTACTGCCTTTGATCAACTAAAAAAACAGACTAAGTTTATAAACAGCAACCCTCCAAAATTTTTGGGGATATTGGTTTTCGCCAATTTACAACAAACCTTGGTTGAATATCTGAATGTTCACAAGCAATTAGATACAAATGTAAGTTATAATAGCACTTTAATGCAACTTGTCATCTAAACATAATTTAAATCTGTGCATCAAAGAAACATTAAAGATATTATGTCAATAGAACTAAGTACTCATGTTTAACAAGATTATACACAATAATCTATACCTGTTTGCCTAGTAAAGCAAAAAAAAAAAAAAAAAACAAGAACAGGAATGAATAATAGAATTCTTGTTTTCAAGACAATGTTGAAGTCTATATATGTTTATGATCTCCTCTTAATTTATTTATCTAACTGTTGCTTGAATTTTGTTATGTTATTAAAAATACCACAATCTATACATCTCCTAGAGCAGTATTTATTTGGCCACTCAATTATTTCTCCTATTTAGCTCTAAACAAAACGAACAACTTCTTAACCTTGAATAATTAATAATCTTTCCTCAATTAACCACAGTGAGGATGAGCAGCCACGTTTACTCAGTGAAACACTACTTTATTGAAAAAAAACATAGTGTTGAGCGCTTTCTTCGCCTTCTCAGGGACTTCTTCAGAACAATATCATCTCTTTTACCCAGCATTGAAATACTATCAGCAATTAGCTCTAATCACTTCCATTAATTGTACTATTACCAAATTACCCAATAAAACCTTCTAAAAGGAACATATCCTGTATGCATTTTTTACTATATACTTAAGTTGACAGTAAAAATAATTTAAAATGTGTTAAAATAACACTCTATTCCTCTGGTATAAATAATAAACCATTATAAATAATTTTATCCGAAAATATGGTTCATCTTTAAAAGACAATTTAAATTCATCATCTTGATTATGCCTAGAAACCTGGTGGCATCCAGGGACAGTTGCCATTTCAGTTCACAAACATCTAAAAATGCACTCAATGTCCCCCTTTGTTGATCAATTCTTATTTGTTGTATTATTAAAAACTAGAATGAATGGTCTGTATAATCTATAAGATGTCTACTTAAAGCATTCATCTTCTTTAGGTGCCTTATGTCCAATAGATGTTCATAAATCCTGTTCCTGAACTGTCTACAAGTTTTTCCTATGTAGAATACTGGACATAGGGAACATTTTGCAATATACACAAAATTATTACTCTGGCAATTATAATAACCTTTTATGGGAATGTGCCTACCATTTAAATTAAAACTATCCCCAGTGCCAAGTATATGGGAACACTGGGAACACATCCCACACTTGAAATTGCCAACCTTTCCAATGGCACCATAACTCCTCAGCCTGCTCCCCTGTTCCAATATTTCTTTGAAACATCTAACTCTTCTGAAAGCAAATTTAGGTTTTTTACTAAAATACTTGGACATGTTTTTATCCACTGATAGTAGTTCCCAATTGTTTTCAATAAGTTGACATACCCTATGTGCATCCTTATTATAAGTGGTGATAAAACTTGAATTTACATAAGCATTATTATCAACACCAGAATTATTAACTACCACTGATTCTGTTTTGTCTGAGGATCCTAAAATTAGTAAATAAAATCCATTTTTACATTTGTGTATGATTTCCTCCTTAATACTAGTTAACATTCCCATAGGATAACTTCTTTACTCAAACATGTCTAATATAAATTCCACCTCATCCAAAAAATCATTATCCAGGGAAGTCATTTTTGCAGCAGGCACTAACTGCCCTTTTACTGTAGATTTCTTTTGAAAATCAGAGTGCCAACTATTGTATTCTAAATACAAATTTAAAAAAGTAGGTTTTCTGTATATTTTTTAAACCAAAATCCTCTTTTCTTTATCTATTTTCAATTCAACATCCAAGTAAGTTATTTTCATTTGACTATATTCATAAGTAAACTTAAAACAACTCAAAGTGTCATTAATATATTCCAGAAATTGCACTAACATGTCACTTTTTCCAGTCCAAATCAAGAGCATATCGTCCAAACATCGTGTCATTTTAACATACTTCATATAATCAGATTTGAAAATGAAACTATCCTCCCAGTATGACATAACATAATTTGCAAAAATGGGGTCACAAGCTGCCCCCAT
Organism: Protopterus annectens; assembly: GCF_019279795.1. NCBI lineage: Eukaryota > Metazoa > Chordata > Ceratodontiformes > Protopteridae > Protopterus > Protopterus annectens. The sequence goes on from NC_056733.1 coordinate 1,070,588,619, forward strand.
TGCCACACCTGTATTCTGACAAAAATATTGACCCTCAAACCTAATGAAATTATGTTTCAACACCATTTCCATTAATGTCACAAAAACATTAATTTCTTCCTGGTCATATATACCTGTTGTTTGTATTTGAGTTTCAAACCATGTTAAACCTTCTTCCTGTGGTATTACTGAGAATAAGTTGCAAACATCAATGGTCACTAAAAATATATTGTCCATATACTGAATGTTATTCAAATTGGCCAAAAACTGCCAAGAGTCTTTGCAAATATATTTAAAGTACTGCAAACCTCTTTTTTAAGTGAAAATCCAAGTATTTACATATAAAACGTTTTACTTCTTTTTGCATCTACAATAAGTCTGATCTTTGGATTTTCTAAACCTTTATGAATTTTAGGCAATCCAAAGATGTTTGCTACTACTGAATGTTCATTTTTGATAAAATTATATGCATTTATGTCTATTTGTCCCTGCAATAACATATCTTCCAATGTCAGATCCAACCTTATATATAAAATGTTAATTTCATTTAAGGAAATTTCTTGAATATGTGTCATAAATTAAGAGGGTTGACATACAATTTAAATAGTCACTTTTATTCATCACTACTACTCCATTGCCTTTATCTGACTTCATTATATGTATTTTTTGTCTCTTGAGATCTCAGATAATATTTTTCTTCTCCTGTCAAATTGTCCCATGCAACCTCACAGGCACATTTATAAACTTCCCTTATGTCTAATTCACATACTTTTTCGAAGACACCAACCAAATTACATATAGGGGGATTGAAAATACTTGGTTTGCTTAACTTTGTATTAAATTCATGATTATTACAATTATTATCTCCAAGCCATGCTTGTAAATTCAACTTCCTTATAAAAAGTTCAAGATCTATTAAAGTATCAGCAATCCTACCTCTTCTACTTGGGACATAAGAAAAGCCCTTTGCTAACAGGCTTGCATGTGCTGTCTCAATATCTTTATTCGAGTAATTATAAATCTTAAAATCCCCTGTTGTGTTAAATATAATTTTGGCAAGTTATCAACTTCCTCAAATGCATATGACATGCCCCCCAAATCCACACATTCATTTTCTACTTTGCCAAGTTGTACATCGTTTTCAAACATTTCACTAAAATGAATGCTTTCATCCCTTCCACAGAAATCTTAAACTTCATTAACATTAAACTCTAATTGTTCAAAATGAATGCTTTTAACCCTCAGGTTCTTACTATGAATATTTAAATCTTATATAACCAAACAGTCATTGTGAAACACTTCATTAATTTCATTACTGTTGGAATTAACAATATCAGCATTTGTTTCATTGACATAAATGCTATTATCACATACATGCTAATCTGAAACATCATTACATTATAACCCTAAATGTTCAAAATGAATACTTTCAACCGTATGGTTATTAAAACCAGTGTCTGATTGTTGTATGATCAAACAGTCATCAAAAAGTGCTTTTTTAATTTCATTACCATTAAAAATGTCAGTGGAGATGTCCATCATCTCTTCCACTGATAGGGAGCACCATAAGAGTTCTTCAGTTTTGCTCCCTGCACTGTATAGTCCCTGGTTTTGCTGTTGTCTGCATAATTGTATGCGCAATTGTTTAAACAAGGCCGTCTGTTCTTCAGTGTCTCTGAATGCCTCATTCCTTGTTCCAAACAGATGTTCTCCCTTTCGTTACTTGATGACGTTGCTGCTGACCTCATCCCATCCTCTCTGGATTCACTTTGATTGGAGGAAACCTCAGGAAAAAAAACATAGTCCCCTGGATCCAGCAAGCTATGCAGGGAGTGCAGGAATAGTGCAAGAGCTGCTGCACACAATATGGCCGATGAGCAATCCGGAAACGAGCTGCTGGGACGTGCATGAGCGCTCCTACACTGTTTCTGCATGGACATCACTGCTATTTGCTAATTACCTCATTTTCTGGGGAAAACCATGCAAATGAGGTAAATTAGCAATCCAGAAAGCAGGCAGGTGCCTGTGCAGAAATAGTGTAGCCTGCAGAAATGTATTCCGTTACTAACCAAATACATTTCTGCAAATTACAAAATGGAGGCATGACAGCTGGAAAGAAAACATGTATTCAATGTAGTAGGCACACTAATGGCCAAATTAAAAAATAACTTTTTTTTTTTTTGGCCGATTTTGGCAGTTTATGTGTAGGGCAGTGGTGCGCAAATGGGATCAGCCCTCTATTCTTTCAGTTGTTCTTGTTAGGGGTCGCCACAGTGGATCATCTGTTTCCATTTCTTCCTGTCCTCTGCATATTGCTCTGTCACACCAACCACCTGCATGTCCTCTCTCACCATGTCCATAAAACTTATCTTAGGCCTTTCTCTTTTGCTCTTACCTGGCAGCTCCATCCTTAGCATCCTTTTCCCAATATACCCATCATCCCTCCTCAGCACATGTCCAAACCAATGCAATCTCGCCTCTCTGACTTTGTCTCCAAACTGTCCAACCTGAGCTGACCCTCTAATATACTGATTCCTAATCCTGTCCATCCTTGTCACACCCAGTGCAAATCTTAACATCTTTAACTCTGCCACTTCCAGCTCTGACTCCTGCCTTTTTGTCAATGCCACCGTCTTCAACCCATACAACATAGCTGTTTTCACTACCCTCTTGTAGACCTTCCCTTTCACTCTTACTGGTACCAGTCTGTCACAAATAACTCCTGACACTCTTCTCCACCCATTCCACCCTGTCTGTACTCTTCATCACCTCTCTTCCACATTCACCATTACTCTGAACTGTTGATCCGAAGTACTTAAACTCATCCACCTTTGCCAACTCATCCTCACCATTCCTCTATACTCCCTTTCATTCACACACACATATTCTGTCTTAGTCCTGCTGACCTTCATTCCTCTCCTCTCTAGAGCATATGTCCACCTCTCCAGGGTCTCCTCAACCTGGTCCCTACTCTCACTACAGATCAAAATGTCATCTGCAAACATCATAGTCCATGGGAACTCCTGTCTGATCTTGTCTGTCAACCTGTCCATCACCATTGTAAATAAGAAAGGGCTCAGAGCTGATCCTTGATGTAATCCCACCTCCACCTTAAATGGATCTGTCACTCCCACTGCAGACTTCACCACTGTCACACTACCCTCGTACATATCCTGTATCACTCTTGCATACTTCTCTGCCACTCCTGACTTCCTCATACAATACCATAACTCCTCTATAGTCGTCCTATCATATGCTTTCTCCAAGTCCCGAAAATAAGAAAAAAGTTGGAAATAAGCTTTTAAACACAAATCAGCATTTTGCCATAATAGTCAATGGCATGCATAGGACAATAATACCAGGGAATTGTGGTTGCTAAGGGGGAAGGCTGAGTGTGTGTGTGTGGTAACTATGAATTAACATTCTGTTTTATGCAAATGAGGGGATTGATACTGAATCACAATTTCCTGTCAATGTTAGCTTGCACCCAACCGAGTAGGTGCAGCAACACCACTGTATAAGAGGTGGATGACCCCATAAGGGGAGTGTCATGCATGCTGTAAGCTTATTAGAGCTTTGTGGCCCATGTTTGCCCTTAGCTAAGCACAGCTAAAGAAGGGTGTGTGTCTGAGGCTGCCTAGCAGTGTTTACATTGCCTAAACGGGTGTATGCATCGCGTACCAGGTTTTAAACAAAAAAAAAAAAAAAAACAGGAAATATCAGCTCTGTTCACATCTGAGCACTGGGTATGTGTGCTGCTTCTCGGGGCTTAAACAGGAAGGCAATGGGAAGGGAAAACAGCAGTATGAAGGCAATCAAGGAGAACTAGCATGGCTGACAGGTGAAATGTATCAGAATCAGCCAATTACACATGGAACAGCTCAGCACATGACTATAAACTATGCAAACACCTTCCAGTTTGGTTTTTCCCACAAATTCTACACCACCAGTGAATACTGACGGGGGAAATTTTACCTGACAAAACTAACAAAATGTTAGGTGTTGCTGTCACTCTCATACATCAATATGTTACAGAGGTAGTGGGTGGTGAGGATGTGAATGCTGATGACCAACCCACAGTGAGGAAATGGTGAAGAGTGTACAGACCCAGGGTAACCTACCAGGGGCTACATGAGCTGGAGATAGTGGAGTGCTATAGGGTGGACAGGGGCATTCTACAGCAAATTGTTGAGCTGTGCTGGCCATGCCTCACACACAGAACCAACAGAGGGGAACCCATCCCAGTAGATACCAAGGTATGTGTAGGCTTAAGAATACTAGCCACAGGTACCTTCCATAAGGCAACTGGGGATATCATGGGGATCTCACAGGCATTAGCATCCAGGGTACTCCACCAGTTCCTGGATGCCATGTCAGCACATGCCAGTGTGCACATATATTTCTTCAACACCCGTGAGGTGTTGACCAGCAATATGCGTTTCTTCCACCAAATAGCAGAATACCCTGAGGTAGTGGGTGCTATAGACTGCACGCACATACACATCAAAGCACCACCCAGTGAGCAGGGTAGGGTCTACATAAACTGCAAGAGCTTCCCCTCCATCAACTGCCAGGTCATGTGCGATGCCCAGGGCATTATCCGGAATGTGTGTGCTGGCAGTCCTGGAAGCTATCACGATTCCCACATCTGGCATATAACACAGCTGTACCAGACATTTGTCAGTGGGGATATCCCATTTGGCCACCTAGTAAGGGATGCTGGCTGTGCACTGGAGCTGTGGCTGATGACACCCCCCCAGAAATACACAGACACCTGAACAAGAACTCCATAATGAGGCACACGCACAAACCAGAATCATAATAGAGCATGTGTTTAGGATGCTCAAGTCACGGTTCTGCTGCCTGGACATATCCAGTGGAGCCTTGCAGTACTCTACAGCTACATGTACACAAATGTTCATAGTATGTGCCATGCTACACAGTATGATCCTGCAGAAACAGCTGCAACAGGAATAGCATGGGGCAAGGCCACAAAGGCCCCTTCATTGCCAAGGCCATCACAGGCACAGAGGGACTCAGAGGAGGAACTACCTGAGCCTGCCCATGTAAGCAGAAGGAGGTGTGCCCAGTGTACCCAGGCCTTGACAAAGAGACAACACATAGCACATAAACTGACACAGCAGGGACTCAGGGAATGACACCTCTCTCTCTGACTCACACATACAGTAAAAGGGATGCCAAACATGGTACTACCTGTGCTTTACCATGTATAGGGAGTGTACTATGTGCATCTGACATAGTCAGCCCTCCAGCACTATTCTCAATATTGGCACAGTCACAAGGTAATTCAGTCTTCCTATCAATTGCTGAATGGAGTAGTATGTTCTGATAGTTTTATCTATGGTATGAATGTGAGCATGCAAGAGAATCAGGTGGCTGAATGGGATGGCAGCAGACAATAGACACCTATATGGGCAGCATGAAATCCATAACAAATACTGCTGTCAGCATACTAGGCAGTACTAGACAAGGTGACAAATCCCAACACAGTACATGTGGTGGCCCAAATGTATGTCCATAGGATACACACATGCATGTCAGTTAGGCTCACATACCCACCACCAGCCTCAGCCAGCAGGACAGGTGTAGATGACCATAAAGAAAGGCTGGCTAAGGCCTCCAATTGATAGCAATGTTTAACAGCCCCTCTACAGGCCTACACAGACAGACTACAACAGGTCTGGCAATTGTATGTCAGTTCGGAAGGGTAAGAAGTCTGAAACTGAAATCTAGGTCAATAAAACCTAAGATCTGTACTTTACTGTTATGCCTCCAGTCTGCATGATAGATCAGAATACAAAATGAAATGGAAGCCAAAAGAGTACCTGAAAAACCGGTACAGTCATAGCAAATGTTTAAAGTAATCAGGTGTGCTCCCACCCCACAATCCTATATAGAAATGCAGTAACATGTAAGAGTGAGGTGTAATAATAGTGGAGTACAGATTACCCGAGCTGGCCCAATCTACAGGATAGATTTTTGCATGTGTGCAATATGCAGGGGTCCATGTATTAGGTTGTCATGTTCTCAATATTGTGTGGAAGTGGTCAGCATGTAGGCATGGAGGTTTCTGTCTTGGTGTCCTATGGGCAGTACTGTGGATGACAGGCCATGTTCTGACAACTGCAGTGCCAACCACAATACTTCTCAACAATACCCATGTCAGCAGTCATCCATACTCACTGGCCAGATGTCAATATCTGTCGCCATCTGAAAGATGGACATGCCATGAATGTGGGCCCATATGCACACAGTACACAGGTGGAAGTACCCTAGACAGAGTGCATAAAATGTAATTGTCAGCTGCAAACAACCTTGGAATTGTACACACAGGTTAGCAGCACATTAGTTGTCTGTGTAGTATGGAATACTTATTTAGTTTGGACAATCACTGGAAGACCACAAAAGGAAGATTTATGAAATAATGAGAGACTGCCTTTGCCCCTGCACAAGGCAGCATAAGGGGAATGTCCAAGGTATATCTGTGAGTCAGCTGCAAGTAGCTTCCATATCACACATGCACTCAGCTCACCCCACCATCAGCCACAGGTTTATCACAGGTCATAAACTTGCTGTTGGGAATGAGTACAGTATGACACCACTTCTGTATGGAAATACCCACAGAATGCAGCATGCTGAAGAGGTGTCCTATAGGTTCATAGGTTGGTACTGGGCTATCTGCCCGAAGGCATATATTAGCCCAGCCACATTGTGCGGTATTTATCGCCCCTTTAGTAGTTCCCTAGACCCTTGTACTAGCAGCTAGTACCCTAGGCCCCTATCTAGTAGTTCTGTTGGTGTGATCCCTGGTGCAGGTATGTCTCTAGATGTAAGCAACACCCTGCCTGTATCCAGACCAATGGGTCAATATGTACAGGAATTGTTGCCATTAACACCTTGCACACTTACCCTTTCACCCCAGGGGAATCCACTGGCTTGCAGCCTGGGAATGTATGAGTGACAGAATGCATTGGCCTGCTACAGATGGCCTGCATCACTACCAAATGGGCTACAGTCCTCTGTCAATGGCCTGTGCCTCACCCGTAGTGCCAGTGTATGGTATCTCATGGGGTCCCAAATAACAAACTAACACAGTCAACAGAACACAAATGCAAGGCCATGTTGACAAATCCCAGTAGGATGCCCCCCATGTCCTACTGCATGAACTGCAGACCAATCCTTAAATACCACTGGGATGAAGGGAAACTATAGGGATACTTCCCAGATATCACTTGCATAATGTTAGGACGAGGATAGAATAACAGAGTGGGGGGTGTAGATGCATAGACGTCATGGAGTGTGTGAAGTCTGAAAGTCTGATGTGTGCCCATACTCCACCTGCATGCAAACCCAGAATGGATGGCTACAAACCTGCTCATAAACCACAATGTGAAGGGGAATGGACCAGATATATGACCCCTGCCCCTGGGTAACCTAGGTGAATCTGTACAGCTGAGAGGTATGGCCACAGCAGGATATGGTGATTCTGGTAAGTCGATATATGTATAAGAAGGGGATCCTCAGCCACCCTACTACCAAGGTGCTGGACCATTTACACAGACCCATCAGCAAGTTTCTGTAGCTACTCCTCCAGAATGGCAGGAGTATTCAAGAATGTGTAGGCTGCGGACCACAATACATGACTCAGCTTCATTCATCTTGCATTTCCCAGTAAAGAACTGTGAGCAAATAATTATATCTGTCAGTAGTCAATGACATAATACATCACAGTGTGAAACAGTGCATATGTCTGAATATCTCTGCTAACACCAACCATGTAACACAAGCCGCACAGACAGCAATAGATACAGTATCCCCCTGTCACCCATTGTGACTCCATATTGTCAATCTATCTACAGATATCCTGCAGAAACAGGTTGCTATCTGTAGGTTAAGAACACCACCCCTGGACTTGAGTACAAGCCAACCTGGAATGGATTCACATACTCAATACAGAAGGGCATGCTGGGCATGCTCCTACACTTAGAGAAATGAAGCCCATGTCTGACAAGAGAAATGAAGCCCATGTCTGACAACACAGTGGACTATACATATCTGTCATTTGCAGATGTCAGTGCACACACACCAAATTGTGCACCATTTATGCTTCACACACACATTGGATAGGAATACTCACACATATCCAAGGCCAACACACTATAATATGTCAAGCATACACACACAGAGATGTGGGGAAGAGAGAGAGAGACAGACAGTGACAGATAAAATTCCATTATGAGGCCTGTGCCACCCACTAAACATTCAATTGGCCAATATCACATGATGTGCTGATGTCAGTCACTGCAGACATTCCTTTTGGTAGCCCTCAGCCCTATACTGTTTGTGGTGCTTGTGATAACTGTGTAACACAATAGTAAAAATCAGTATTCATGTAGCATTTGTATACTCAGTCCTGTCAAATGTAAAGTTATGTGTGAATGAGTGTGTGTGTGTGTGTGTGTGTGTGTGTGTGTGTGTGTGTGTGTGTGTGTGTGTGTGTGTGTGTGTGTGTGTGTGTGTGTGTGTGTGTGTGTGTGTGTGCATATGTGTGTGTGCATATGTGTGTGTGCTTCCAGAGGAATGATTTATGGCCTATTCACATACACTACACTTCCCATTGCCCATGTTAGCACTCCTGCTGATGTCAGTCATGTTGAAATAAACCATCAGCTAAATATCAACTCTATAAGCTCCGTGGTGCTTGCCATAACTGCGTAATACTGCAGTGTCGCAAACTAGTTAGGTATGAGTTCTAATCCCAGACATGGGAACTGTGATAATCTTTGTGTCTGTGTATGTGGAGGTGAATGATTTTGAGGCCATTCACACTCACTACACCTCCCATTGCCCATTTTAGCATGCCTGCTGATGTCAGTCACCTTGAAATAACCCTTTGGCCAAGTCGGAGCCTTATAAGCTCTGTGGCACTTGTGATAACTATGTAATGCTGTAGTATAACAAACTAGTTAGATGGGAGTTCTAATCCCAGATATGACAAGTGTGTGCATGCACTTGTGATAACTGTGTAATAATGTAGTGTAGCAAACTAGTTAGGTAGGAGTTCTAATCCCAGATGTGTGTGTGTTTGGGTAAGATTAATGATTTTGAAGGCTTTCACACTCACTACACCTCAGCAGTCTCCTTGAAAAATTATGAAATGATGTAGTGTACCAAACTAGTTAGGTAGGAGTTCTAATCCCAGATATGGCAAGTGTGTGTGTGTGTGTGTGTGTGTGTGTGTGTGTGTGTGTGTGTGTGTGTGTGTGTGTGTGTGTGTGTGTAAGATGAATGATTTTTAGGCCATTCACACTCACTACACCTCAGCTGTCTCCTTGAAATAACCCTTTGGCCACGTCTCAGCCCTATAAGCTCCATGGCACTTGTGATAACTGTGTTACTCTGTAGCGTAACATACTAATTAGGTAAGAGTTTTAATCCCAAACATGGCAACTGTGATAATGGGTGTGTGTGTAGAGATGAATGCTTTCAAAGAGATTCACACTCATTACACCTGCCATTCCCCTACTTTAGCACACCTGCTGATGTCAGTCACATTGAAATAACCCTTTGGCCAACATCAGCCCTATAATCTCCATGATGTTCGTCATAACTGTGTAATATTGTAATGTAAAAAACTAGTTAGGTAGGAGTTCTAAACCTGGTTGTGGTAACTGTGATAATGTGTGTGTTTGTGTGTGAGTCTTTGTTGACACCTGATTTTGTGGTCTTCACATTTACTACACTTCCCTTACTCCTCCTTTAGCTCTGCAGCTGATGTCACTCACCTTCAAAGACACCTTTGGACAACTCTCCAGCATATAAGTTCTGTGGCACTTGTGATAACTGCATAATACCATAGTGTAGCAAACTAGGTAGGTAGGAGTTCTAATCCTGGTCTTAGCAACTGTGAAAATGTATGTGTTTGTGTGTGAGTCTTCATTGACACCTGAATTTGTGGTCATTCACACTTACTGCACTTCCCTTACCCCTCTTTTAGCACTGCAGCTGATGTCACTCACCTTCAAATATACCTTTGGACAGCTCTCTAACATATAAGCTCCATGGCACTCATGATAACTGTGTAATGCTATAGTACCAATACATAGCTAGGTAGGGGTCTGAAACTCAGTAGTGGCAAGTGTTTGTGTGTATCATCAGTATCCTGTGTGGGTGCTGGTGTGATTGTGTAAATAACAAGATCCACTGCAGAGTGTTTTTTGCTACATTTTCATATTGAGGACCCATATGTCCCAATGTCACATTACAAGGCCAACAGTTGTCAAACACCATAGAGGTTGTTATAGACAATCCACAGCCATGTATTTATATATTGGCAACCATTATAATACCCAGAGACCTCTCTCTACCCACATACACAAACATGCTTGGCTCTTTCTCTTGCTTTCTTTCTTTCCCTCTGTCTCTCTGTCTCTCTCTCTCTCTCTCTCTCTCTCTCCCCCTCTCTGGTAGATGTGGAAAAATGCATCTGTTTTGCATAGGCAGCAGCTTGAGTTTGGTAGGTAATGCTCGTGATCAGCTGATTGCCTGTGCATGTATTGGAGTCCTCCACTTGCTAATTGCATGTGGAACACCTGTGGTATAATTCCTATAACCAATTGCATGCAAACACACTCCTATAAGTAAGCAGTGCAAGTGGGTGTTGGGCCTTCTCCTTCACTTTGAGCAGGACTTCATGTGGGTATGTGACAAACAGCAACCTAGAGGGTAGTTGGAAATACCTCTTACAACAAACACTGTGGAGACAGGCCAACAAACTGGAGAGGGATGTTCCAGACATGGGGACAGAATGTAAATATTGCTGTTCTACATTTGATGTAATGTTGGTTTAACAAGGTTTGTGTGGATATGGCTGTTCTGCATGATTTAAAGTCTGGCATGACAGTGTTATGTTGTTCAGAAAGCTCTCACCTGTAGGCTATCTGCCATAGTTTGGTGTCTTAGATTTAGTGTGTTACTCACACATTTTCTGTCTTTATAAATGCAGTAGCATACTCCGATGATTGTACTCAGTAAATGGTAACATCCATGTGTGTTACTGACTTCATATCCCTCAGAAGAGATATGTGACAACAAACTCTGTTACACCAGCAATGTTTTCAGATTATAACTGTGATATGTCAATATTGGCCTTTGTTTTTGCCTCTGTCCCCCTTTGTTCATATGTCATGCAGCAAGAGCTGGATATGTAGATTATACCATTATTTACTGACGTAATTCCTGATATCAAGCCATTGATATATCATTCTGCCAACCATGTAATGTATATAAGGCCTAATAGTTGAGGATAAAACCTGGACAGTCTGTTGTAGTCTGTATAGTAGTGAGGTCTGTGTACTTATGGTGATTGTTGACAGAGTGTCTGTATTATCTATCAGTGTATTGTGATCATGCTATTTGGCCTATGTACAGACTGGGGTAGATGTCAGTGTTCTCGGTCCTGCTCTATCTGATGTTGAATGCTGCTCCAGTTTTTGATACCCTATCAGCCTATATGTATGTAGAGCCAGACTGAGACATGTCCCATACCACAGTCAGGCATCAGACTACACTGTGAATTAGGCCAGTATATGTCGGAATAGTGTGTGAGTGGCAAACATGATGATTACTTTTGTTAACACAGGCCATAGATTGTACTATTGCTTAGGCTTACTATTATGTGACTGTGACTGTGTTGAGATCAGTTGTGGGTATGCACTGGTGTCTGTTACTCCATGCTGTTACACGCCTGCAGTGCCTACTATATTTGCAATTACATATGTATTCCCCCATAGGTAAATTGGGTTAGTGTTGTGACAGTCTGGCTTTAGTGTAGACAGTGCTTGGTGACAAGTCTAGCAGCTCAGTGTATTTACCCTAGTGTGATGTTATGTCCAGATATTTGTCAGCTGTACTGTTGCCTGGCCACCATACGTGCTGTGTATTTCTAACAAAACAGTGGGCTGGTGTGAAGATGTATGTCACTAACTAGTGTGAAGTATGTGGCTTGGGATCTCTGCTCCTCCAGTTAATATGTGTTAGGACAGACAGGAGGGTGTAAACGCATCAACTGTGTGAGCTTATCTAGTCCAGTATTTCTGATATATCCCCATTTTCATGGTTTTAAACATCCACTTTGTCAGGTTTGTTCTTGTTCCACATTTCTTGCACTAAGGCATTCTGTGTATACCTCCTGACTGACCAGATTGTTTCAGACTATCCATGTTTATTGCTCATATTTCTTCTGTATTCCACAGGATCATTACTGTGATTGGTGTGGTACTTCACTATGATGATTTTATGATGTCTGTTAGTAACTGATGGCATACATGTCAGTTTCAGAAGAACCTTCCTTCACAACATGTATGTTCACACAACCCCTGTCACTGTAGCAACATTCTGCATTTATAGCTGCAATACATGCATTACTTTCCCTTGCACTAAGAGTTTGAGAGTTATGGTGCTGAGGTATGACTCCACTACATGTCATGGGTATATGTTATATATACATATAAATATATAAATATATATATATATATATATATATATATATATATATATATATATATATATATATATATATATATATATATATATATATATGTATATATATGTGTGTGTGTGTGTGTGTGTGTGTGTGTGTCTATATATATATATATATATATATATATATATATATATATATATATATATATATATATATATATATATATATATATATATATATGTATAGAGAGAGAGAGAGAGTGAGAGAGATAGAAATATATATATATATATATATATATATATATATATATATATATATATATATATATGTGTGTGTGTGTGTGTGTGTGTGTGTGTGTGTGTGTGTGTGTGTGTGTGTGTATGTATGAATATGTATACTATATATATATATATATATATATATATATATATATATCTACATATGTATATACATATATCTATATCCTTTTATATGTAAACATGAGTGTTGTATATACCTTCTCAGATGTATCCAACCATATTACGCTGTGCTTCGCTTACCAGTGTGCAAATCTGCTTAGCATTTACATTTAAGCAATGCTTACACCTGCTAAGCATATCTCAGCTCTGATAACTAGTTATCACATTCCAGTCTGATAAAATAACAGGGTAATGACATTTTTAATTAGTGTATTTAATTCTATGTACATACCATGCTTCTATGTGCTGTCATTACAGTAGCAAGTGGTGTGAGTATACTCTATGGGACACCTGAATATACATGGGTAGTAGCACAATCCTTTCTCTTTGTATGTGTTTCATTCTTGGGTAGTATCCAATGTTATATGCAGTCACACATGCATGTATTGTATCATTACATTACTACTTTTAACAATGCTTTTCCAAGTAAGAGTAGATTGCAGATTGTAGTACTGGAACCATACACCCCTGCATGCAAAGCTGGACTCTTGAGTACTGACTATTGTGTTCTTGGTGTGTGACCTGTATGTTTTTTATGCATCTCCTATTGGATATTGATCTGATATGTTGATATTAACTGCAGACTACTATGTTTTTAAGACATGTAATTGAGGACTGCTGTCATGTAGTAATGGCATACCTATCAGTTTCAGACATCTATCTGTCAAAACATTCATCCTAATGCATAACCTGTTGGCTACCTACTTTCTGTCTGTCCTCTGTACAGATGTGCAGATGTCAGGTATTCATCTTGGCTGCTTACAGGCAATCCCTGATTGACTGACACTTACATGTTTGCCCAGCTGTTTATGAATGCCACAGCTAGGAAATCCCACTATGTATGCACCACATGCCATGGATACCTCAAACAGACTACCACAGTCAACAGAACATGTTTAGGTACAGGTCCCTAACCCAGATACTGGCCATGTTATGCAATATACGTTGCATACATGTCAATTGAAGCATTTCACTGGCCCTCTTCAGGAGAAAACCAGATGAATGGATGTTGAATTTAACTGTCACCCTGGGGATCACTTAAGTGGCATCAGTTGATAGATGGCCTGCTGACAAATGTCAGGTGGCATGACACCAGTGTACTCACATGCCCTACTCTTCTTATCTCTCCATGTACATTAGCCTGGTACATACCTAGGTACACCTGCACGTATGGACCTCAGTACTGACAAATGTGCGTGTGCATTATTGAGTATATCAGTGTCTGTGTGTGTAAACATGTAGTTGAAAATCCTCTGAGGGCCTTCACATCCACGACACGCCCCCATTGCTATACTTAGAAAGGGCTGCTGCTGCAATTCACATTAAATGTACCTTGTGACACTCTTCCCCCTATTGGCTACCTGGAGCTTGCAGTAGCAGCATAACACTGCTCTACAAATAAGTAGATAGCTGTGGGTTACCCTCTGAGTCATTGCAAATGTGAATGTGTGTGTGTGTGTGTGTGTGTGTGTGTGTGTGTGTGTGTGTGTGTGTGTGTGTGTGTGCAATTGTGAGTGTTCATATTTGTAGGCGACAGCCTTCTGAGGCCACATTCTCCACCCTACTATCCCTGCGGCATGTGCAATAAATGCACATCCCTGTTGTAGCAATGATTAGGTAGACAAGGGTTTGTATTGCAGTCCTGGTCAATGTTTGCTTGTGGGTATGTCAGAGGATTATCATGGGTTTCAGTGAGTACAATATCCAATGTGGGGTGTGGGTGCTGGGTATACTGTCTGTACACCATGGTACCCCCAGTACCTGTCCCAAGGTCCACTGTATGAGGACCGCTGTCACCATCAACCATACAGGTAACGGATTACACTATCCAGCCCAATAATGGACATGCTGTGTACAAAAACTCTGTAACTGTATTGACTCACTGACAAGGTAGTTAACACTGCCAAACCCAGGTCTGTCAAATGTGTCTATGACTGTATGTGTTTGTCAATGTGTATATGCCGGTATGTCATACTATGGATTGTTCATTGACACCCAATACATCCCCCATTACAATACTGTACAAGGCCTGAAAATGTTCTTCACTTAACATGAAATTCAGGACACACCTCACCATAAAAGCTTTGTGGTGTGTGCAATTAAAGCCAAACACATTAGTAGAAATAAGTACCCAGGTAGGGGTTCTACTGTCAGTGTTGCCAAGTAAGTGTGTGTTTATGTGAAGGGATCTACTTCAGTTTGCAGAAGATATATGTCCCAGGAGATCATTTGCCCGAGAACTAACTGGCAAAAGGTAACATTCAAACCAATCATCTTGTGGAAATTCATTCCATCAAAACAAGTAGTGGATGTATAAATGCCCTTTCCCCCACTGTACAGCTGTACAGCGATACTAGAGTTGGTATATATATATATATATATATATATATATATATATATATATATATATATATATATATATATATATATATATATAGTTTGGTGTGGTTTTGTGGGCATAGCCACCCACATTGGAGTTATTGTTGTCTGTATCCCCCAGCTTAGTGTGCTGTTATATTGTACAGAATATGTTAACAGGTTAAATAGTTGATAATCACACTATGTGTGGTTCTACACCACCCCACACCCTCCAAAGTGGGGGGCTGTACCACCCACACCAGCACACCTATGTTTACCAACTCCAGGATTGCACTACATTGGGCAAGAGAACATATACCCTGCCAGTACCATTGTCAATGACATTAAACTGATGGACTGATTATTTACTGATGTGATGTTTGGGCAATTTGGTCTTCATGGATGAGTTCACTGCAAAATGATGTACATCTATGTGAACAGTATTCTCTGTGTATTGCATCAACACCAAAGCCTCTGTGCATGTGCTATTCACAAACATTTGGTGTGTGCCACCCAGTACGCTTACCATTGTCCACTGTAGAAGAGCTGCTTACATCAGCCACCATGCGCTCACCTGTATACACTCCTCAGACCTATCAGCCATGTGGCACATGTAGTAACTGTTATACAGACCTGTTACTTGTGTTCAGCTGTACCAGGTTTATGACACTGTCAATGTGTCACCACAGTGTCACACCCTTTGTAGGAAAGGACAGCAGACCAACATCCTGCTGAGATACAGACACCTAGATCACAAACAGAATACATTGTGGAGACCACAATCAGTCAGTGTTAATGACAGCTATAATGCATCATGGCTGGACAGCTGTAGACCCTGATGTGTAAGCATTAATTATTCCAGCTGAAAACATGTTAAACAGCATTACACTGCTAAATCTTAGTACAGTCACCCTGTGCATCAGAACCATATTAGCATGTCCCTGCATCCATGTTATGGATGACAGGGATGTGGCACAGGTATCATCATATGCACAAGGTGTTTTGTGGGTTTGCTAGAGGCCTAGGCTGAGCCATTTGGTTGACATCATGTGTGTGGGTTAAGGGGTTCATTATTAAATAGACTGTGCAGACGTGGTGTATGTAGGTATGGAGGTACCCTAGCTGTGTTGGTGATGTGTGTGGGTATGTATGCACACATCTTTGCCATGCATCTTCCCTATACAGGAATTTGTTGGACAGCTGCAGACCATACATGTCAGGGTGTACAGTTCACCGTGTCCAGCCATGGACACAGGAACTGTGCCTGCCATGGGTTGCATGGTCACTACCAGGCAGAAGATCAAATATGTTATTCTCCCCTGATGATGACAATTGTCCACTGAATGCGTGTCCCTGTTGGGACTGGCCAGGACCATGTGCACATGGCCTGCTGCATTGTGGTCTGGACAGCACCCCCCTGCAGTGCTGGTGCTGCTACTGCTACTATAGGAGTGGCTGCGAGTTGTTGCATTTCCACATAGAGCTCCACCTGTTGGTGTTACTGACCTATGTCCATGTGGCCAATGCCCTACTCCCACCACATGCTTTACCACAGACACCACACATTCGAGGATTCCCACCATCTCACCCAACAGCACTCAACTTTCCTCACTTGTCTAGAAGAAAACAGTTTTTAGTATTTAATAAAGAAACACCTATACAGGTATGTCTAAGGCTCAGCTCCCAGTATTTTCTCCTGTCTACCTGATGAATCTGGGCATCTTGGGGCAATGCAGCAATTGCCTCATGTATATAGACAACCCTCTCCTCCTACCACCCAACACTACAACCTGTGAGAGATGCACTTACATAGCCAAACTGGAAGCAAAGCTCTCTTCACCCAAGACTGGACTAGACAGTCAAGAGAAGGTAAACACCACACCACACTCATCACATAGCCCCTCAAACCCTACACCACCAAAACACGCACATAGAAACATGAAACACACACCTACATTTGGGGAGGCTCTCCATAAAATTTAGTGCAAGCAACAGAGACCTCCAAAGCAAAAACGCAAACAACCTCCACCCCCCAATACAACCCAAATGAATATAGCCCACAAACTCAGTGTGCCACTCAACTACAGCCCATAAGGCATAACAACGTACCGAACACTCTAGTCATAGGTGACTCTATAGTCAGGCACACTGATGTTCCACTCACCAGGCTAAACAAGGAGAAAGCTACTGTCAGCTGCCTGTCAGGTGCCAGGATCCACCACATAATGCACTCATTCAGGTCACTCCACAGCAAGTAAAAATATGTCTCTGTCATTGTCCATGTTGGTGTGAATGATCTGAGAAGTACCTCTCTGGACTACATGAAAAGAGACATGGAGTAGCTCTCCGATCTAGTAGTTCAGGCAAGTATGACCCTGGCCCTGAGCAGCATCCTGCCATCACCCAGAATGATAACCACAGTACAAGGGCAAAATGATTGACTTCAACATTTGGCTAAGCTTCTGGTGTCATTCTAAGGGGATCCAGTATCTGTCTGCCTGGGATGACATGATCGACAGACCACGATGCTTTGCCACAGATGGCCTGCACCTGTCACCCTTGCTATTCTGGATACTGGCTAAGGCTCTTGCCACCCCTATAGTGCCTTTTTTTAGGCAAGGTTCAAATGACAAATTCACAACCTGAACAGGCACAAGCAAGCAAAATCTGATGGTAATGCTACTCAATGCTAGAAGTCTAAACCTCAAAATGCATTCACTCAAGGCACTCCTTAAAATGGAAAACATTGACATCTGTGCAGTGACAGAGACCTGGTTCAAGGCTCCAGAGAGAATCCCTGCATTATCAGGTTATTATTCATACCACACCTTTCAGCCACCTAAGCTGGACCGGAACACTAAAGATGGAGGCCTGTCCATATTCATTAAGGATATCCACACCTCCAGGCTAGTTGCTCAGCATAATGCATCTGAGATTATCCAAGTGCAACTAACTCTGAGCAAGACCGCAATCCAAATTGTAACTTGCTACAGATCCCCCACCATGCCCCAGGATTTCCACTCCTCATTTCATGATACACTGGAAAATATTAGGGTACAACCCAACACCCTAATAATGGGCAATTTCAACCACCCCACCATTAACTGGCAAAACTACTCATGTACCAACTCTTTTGCTCAACGTTTTCTGGAATTCATAAATTCCAATGCCTTGGATCAACTTATCCACACCCCCACCAGTGACAGCAAGATCCTAGACCTGGTCATTACCAGCATGGGCAACCAGTGTTCAACACCAGAGGTAAATTCCTTATTGGTCAGATCTGACCACAAGCTAATCACCCTAGACATCCACATCCCGCCCCCACCCGCATTATGGAAACCACAGTAAAAAATTTCTCCAAAGCCAAATTCACCATTCTTAAGACAGAAGTGGCAAACTTCATGATACCCATGCAAATGGACAATAGAGGTATGACTGCTAAATCCTACACAAATGCCCTTTATAAGCACTTACATGAGTGCATGGATCGTGCTATCCCTAACAGAACCAAGATGCTATCCTCCAAAAAAGGAAGCCAATCTGGTGGTCCCCTGCCATAAACAAACTCTACAACAGAAGAAAGAAACTGTTGCAAAAAAGAGTAAAATCCCATGGTTGCAGGAACTTCCTGGTCAACTTCAGTAAGAAGCTGAGATCCCTCATAAAATCCTCCAAAGCTAGTTACGAAAACAAAATTGCCACTGATTCTAAACACAACTATAAAGCATTCTATAGCTATGTCAAGAATCTCAATGGCAACACTTAGATCTGCTCTGAGTTACAGCACAATGGCACTAAATATACAGAACAAACTGATATTGCTAACATCCGGGCCGATAGGTTCAGTGCTAACTTTACTCCCCCTCACCCCCTAAATGGCCCATCTCTATACCAGAAGAATGCAACGTTCCTGTAATCATGGCTGCACAGGTAAAAACCACACTCTCCAAAGTCAAAAACACAGCATCCATGAGACCTGACAACATACCAGGCTGTGTTCTACATGAACTACAGAATGAACTGGCACCCCACCTAAGCACCATGTTAAATCATAGCCTCACCTCAGGCTTTGTGACCACTGAATGGCACACAGCAACGGTTATCCCTCTCCACAAAGAGGGAGCCACCACAACAGACCCCGGGAACTACCGCCCCATTAGCTTAACAAGCCTGATCTGCAAAGCCATGGGACGTATCATCATGGAACTAATAAACAAAGACATTAGTAATCTCCAAACTCTGGACCCCACCCAATTCAGATTTGTAAAAGGGAGATCATGTCTCCTAAACCTTTTAGACTTCTTTGAAGCAGTCACTAAAGTTGTAGACGAGGGTAAGGTGGTTCACACAACCTATCTAGATCTAGCCAAGGCTTTTGACACCATCCCCACTCTGGAATTATAGATAAACTCACTAAACTAGGTATAAATCCCTTTGTCACAAGATGGGTTGCCAACTGGCTCACTGACACAACCCACACTGTGAAAGTAGTAGACTCCAAATCCGACATCAAACCAGTGACAAGTGGAGTGCCACAGGGTTCAGTCCTGAGTCATCTCCTACTTGGTATCTACTTTTCTGAAGTACAGGCTAACACAGAAGGTCTTTGGATAATGAAGTTCACAGATGACTGCAAACTAGGAGCCATAATCAAAACTCCTAATGATGTGGACATCCTGCAAAAGGGCCTCACTGAGACAGATGCCTGGTATCAAAGTCATGGCCTCAAGCTCAGTGCCAAGACGTGCATTGTCATCCCCTTTGGTAAAAACTCTGTACCCATGAGCTACCACATAGGTGGTAGTCTACTTAACATTGTAAGTGTGATAACAGACCTTGGGACACAGGTGGACAGTAGTCTCTCCTTTGATAATCACATTGCTACAGTAGTCAAGAAATCCTTCTACATGGCACACCTCATCACAAAAGGTTTCTCATCCAGGAAAAAATAGGTCATTGTTCCCCTCTACTCATCACTCAATAGACCCATTATAGAATACAATGCCCCTTTTGGTATGTACCTCACAAGTCATCTACAACAACTGGAAAGGCTGCAGAAATACCTCACAAAGAGGATTGCTGGCTTCAAACAGATGCCCTATGCAGACCTTCTCAAAAAACTCCAGCTTTACTCAGGCGCGTATCGCTTACTCAGAGGTGATCTCTGCCTAACATACAAATCTATGCCAAACCCAGAGCTGTTGGACATGCTCCACTTAAAGAAATTCCAATCCCTCTGAGCTACATGTTCTAAGGACCTAAGCCTTGTCACCACAATAAACAGAACATGCTGGAGAGATAGATTCCTTTCCCAGAGACTTCCCATACTCTGGAAAAAACGACCTATCTATATCAAACAAAGCTCCTCATTAGCACTCTTCAAGGAAATCTTGATGATTGGATGGGAAATAGGAGATTTATCCTGAGTATCACCTCTGTGGCTCTCCTCGACAGGGGCACAGGAAAATAATTTTCTTGGGTGGTGAAAGCCAGAGTACCTTTTTTGCTAGGCTTAGGCCCTAGAGCCAATAGCCTAGTACCTACCTATGAACCCATAAAAGGAAGGCACCTTTTAAGGAAAGAACACATATTTACACTGCAGCCATCTGTTACCTGCACCCATGCACTAGAAACTTGGTCTCTCAGTGTTCTCAAATATATCAACTAAACTACAGAAATAAATAAAAAAATACTTTCTTATGTACCATCATCTATTTGCTAAGCTGCCTTTTTAAGGTATACCTGCACATTGGAAAACATAATTGCAAATGTTATACTTTGCACACTTAATATGATAACATGCAGATCTTTAATATCATGACAGTTGTACATGGCTAGCCATCCATTTCATTCAGGTTTCCCAACATATTTTCTCTAGCATCCAATGCTGCCAGCAGCAGTATAAAAGCCAGACTTGTTCCTTGCCTCTTGCATTAAATTATGAGGTCTGTAGTTGGTGTCCTTAGTTAAGTAGGAGTTCTAATCTCAGTGCAGTCAACTGGTGTGTCTGCTTAATCAGAAAAGCATAACTGTATATTGTGCAGACTTCAGTACAATCACATGGAGTACCAATTTTTTGACAGATGTACATGGATAGCCATCCATTTTATTTAGGCCTCCTAACATCTTCTCTGAAACAGCCAATTGCTGATGTCATCCACTATAAATTGTCCTACAGCATTGCAAAAGTCAGATTTGTTTTATGGCATTTGCATTAAATACTGAGTTCTCTAGTTAGTATTCATAGTTAAGCAGGGGTTCTGTTCTCACTGCAGTCAACTGTGTGTGATTGTTTAGTTGGTTGACATTCAGGAGACCATTTTACACCTGCATGTGGGGCACTGCTGCTACTTCTCACCAGACACTGATAAGGTCATCACTTGTAAAGTGTTGTTTGCCACTTTCCAAGTCAGTCTTTTGCTGTGGTGCTTGTTTTAAATACTGAGTTCTCTAGTCAGTGTATTTAGTTAGGCCGGGATTCTGTTCTCACTCTAGTCAAATGGAGTGTCTGTTTGCTCAGTTGGCTGACATTCAGGAGACCATTTTATTTCTGCATGTGGGACACTGCTATTGCCATTCTCTTCTCACCAAACTCTGCTAATGTTATCAGTTATAAAGTATTCCCCAACACTGTAAACAACAGAATTGTGCTATGGTGCAAATATTAAGTACTATGCTCAATAAATAGTTAATTAGGGATTCTGTTAGTACTGTGTATGCATTTCCACTATCACTGTGGTAACAATTTTAGTACAATATTAGATAGTGACATAAATAATAGATATTTAGATAAATAGTTAAAAGAATACTAATTACTAATTACCCTACTGCCTATACTATTTTTAATTTACCATCTTACTACCTATGAACAAAAACCTGACCTTCGTATTCACTACCCAAATTGTCAAACAGCCACCCATGACTTCACACATAACACCAAACACTTTACCATCCCCAGTACACTGAATCTACCACCGTCAACAAAATATCACCCCTATAAAGCCACAAAATATAATCCTAAAGACAAAGACTATATAAAAATTGTAAACAAACTCCTAAAGCTTAGAGTATCCTGTCACTATAACCTTATAACACATGGGGACATCCATCCCAACCCTGGCCCACCCACACCCAATAACCTTCACTCCCCTACCACAACCCCCGCAGTCACACTACCACTTTTTACTCCCACTAGTTCCCTTTTAGCATTTTACCTAAATATTAGAAGTATTAACAATAAAATTCCCTCCTAGCAACCCACTTCCTAGACGTTATGTGTCTTACGGAAACTTGGCAAAAATCTAGTACTACTGATAATGAGATACTACCTCCAGGATATAATATTCACCGTTTATACCGTACTAACCTAGTACTACTGATAATGAGATAGTACCTCCAGGATATAATATAAACTGATTAGACCGTACTATAAGGAAAGGAGGTGGGATAGCAGTCCTTTACAAAAATACTCTAACTGTTAATAGAAACACCTTTCAACCACCCCATTCAATAATGCAGAACTCCACATAACCAAACTACAGATTAACCAGAACAAATGCTTGAACATTGTCTGTGCTTACATTCCACCAGGCAACAAGTTAAATACCCTAGAGGATATCCTATACTGGTTATCCACTACCTATCCCCAAGAAATCATAGTTCTTGGTGACTTAAATGACTGCCACCCCTGCTCCTCCGAACCCCCCCTCACCCCTCTAAACTTCTCTGGGTTTAAATAGACCATAATCTCTACCACTAGGATAAACAAACCGACCAACAGGAAAAGTATCCTAGACTGGATCCTAGTTAGTTACCAATCCCAACTGTACACAGCTGACACTCTCCCTGATGGCTTTAGTGACCATTTACTAACCTATATCATAAAACATAAGGCAGGAAACCTTCACCAGACCAAATATAAAACACTTAGAAACAGGAAAAACTTTGAAACTGCTATATTCCTAAATGAACTAAAAGCAGTTGACTGGTCAAAACACTTGATGTCCCTCAAGGCTCCATACTAGGTCCACTACTCCTCTCTATTTATATCAACAACCTTCACACTGCTATCCCTAAAGCTACATGTATTCAATATGCAGATGATTCCACTCTGATCTGCTCAGCCACCTCCCCATCCAAACTGCAAATCCTAACCCAAAATACATTTAACACTATTGAGAACTGGCTCACCAACACCTACTGCTGAACCCCAATAAAACTAAACTTCTACTCTTCACCCCCACTAGTACATGTGCCACACTTTCATTCTCTGTCACGTCTAACAATGGTACCACTATCTCCCCAGATCGAAACACCAAACTTCTAGGGGTTATCATAGACAATAATCTCAAATTTGACCTACAGGTCAACAAAACCATACAGACCATCAATAAGAAGCTTGGATCACTGTATAGAAACAAGACATTTTTAACCTCACTGGCTAGGACTGCAATTGCTCGGTCACACATACTCTCTACTATTTTATATGCCTTGCCTGTATTCTCAAACCTCAACAAATCTGAACTAGGTAAGCTGTCCCATAGCTACAACCATATTGCCAGATTCGCCACTGGCTCCACCTATAGAACCCACCACTGCCAGAACCTGAAACAACTAGAGTGGCTAGAACTGGCCAGCTTAATTCAATTCAATCAGCTCTTAATAGCGCACAAAATTCTATACCACCCTGAGGATACCCCCTCATTTATAAATATTATTAAGACATATAGCAACCTGAGATCCCTACTGTCAGTCAACAAACTACTGGTCCAAACCCACAAAGCTAATAACTCTGCTGGTGAATCCCTATTTGCCAACTTTGTTGGCAAAACCTGGAATTCATTGCCAAACTATATAACCCTAAAATCCTCCAAAAGTATCTTCAAACGAACTCAAACACTATCTCAAAGTGAATTGGCTTTGCCCATGTACCAACCCTGATTAAGTTATAAACTGAAAGCATAATCTGTAAATATTATAACATGCACCTATGTCACCAAGCCCTATATCCAATCTGACATCTCTTGCATTTTATTGTGTCTGTCCATGAGAATTGTGAGTCCCTACTAGGGAACATGATTAAGACATTGTACATAATCACTTTGTTTTATATTTTCTAATGTTATCCAACTTCTTGTGTAATCTATGTAAGTATGTCTATTTCGAGCTTTTCTCCCCGGGCTTCCATTGAAAATGGACATGTATCCAGTTGGACTATCCCAGTAAACAAATGCAAAATAAATAAATAAATATGTGAGTCCACAGCTATGTCCAACCCTCCTCTGAACATCTTGTTGTAGCATGCAATGAGTATGTCATCCTATGTAACATGCACTCTTACAGCATTCAAGACAAACCTGTGCTGTAGCAGTAACACTAACTATTGTGTTTGCAAGCTACTTTAACTACACATATAGGTGTTCTAATGTGACAACAGGCAACTGTGTCTATACATACAACTATCACTTTTGAGACAATTTTACACAGGGATGTAACTCCACTTCGAGCATGTTCTCCTGAGCATAAAATGATGCAATCATACTCCATAAATACTATCATACTTAATAAAGTGCAACATGACAGTGTTGCAGTCAGATGTATGGGGTGTTGCCACTGTGACATTGCATGGCATTCATATTGTATGCCTATACAGGTGTAATTTTCAAATCTGGCCCAGTCTACTGCTGTGTGTGTGGTTGGTGGTACGTTACAATCATTGTGTGATCTTTGGAATAGCTCTTCCTTTCACTATGACATGGAGTACCTTCCATGTACCCCATGCATCCTCCTATTTCCTTTGGCTACATGACATTCATCCTGCAGAGGAGTGAAGGATGTCTTCATGTGAAATTTGCATACCCACATCATGAAGCAGAGTCCTTCCAATGAGCCTCTGCAAGCCATCTCCGGACCACTGCATATGCGATTGCTAATTCCATCACAATGTGGTGCACATGTTTCTTATGGAGAGTGGCAGGATGTAATGCAATCCAACAGATATATATATATATATATATATATATATATATATATATATATATATATATATATATAGATATAGATATAGATATATATATAGATATATATATATATTGAAAACACACAATCCGCTGGTCGGTACAATACAGGTGTATCCTCCAAATGATCATTGGAGGATACACCTTTATTGTACCGACCAGCGGATTGTGTGTTTTCCTCACCTAACAGGTTTCGTGGGGGTACATGATATATATATATACACACACACACACACACACACACACACACACACACACACACACACACACACACACACACACACACACACACACTAGTGTTACTATCTTCCATAATATAGATATAGAGACTTTTATTTCCATGGTATAATAATGGCTAGGATTGCATGTGATGTTGACCATTAGCCTAATAATGTCATATGACCTTATGAACAGTTGACATGCCACTAACACTTGCAGTATGGCATAGGTGTGCATATGTCTACATACCATCATTACATGCTCTGTGACACACATCAGTATAAACCCATATTGATTACATGGTCACATAAGTCTTGTCTCATACATATGTTGTTATGCTGTAATATACACAACCAATGTATCACATGTTTTGATACATTGCAACCCTGTGGAATTCATTTTATGTGCAGTTATGTTGCTATATCCATGGATTATTGAGGGTGTCGGTATCACCATCGTGTAACTATTAGCATTTGTGTCAGGAAATGTTATACATGAGGCACAAACAACTGATCTGTAACGTGTCCTGATATGGCATTAGCCTGCTCAAGCACAGCTTGACCATAATACATATAGGCACATGTTGTGCAATTGATGTATGTACATGAGATTGGTAAAGTTGTACGACTGTGTGCATAGTAAAAGTGTCTAGAATGTGATGAATGACCAAGAATGTATTTGTAGGTCTTTTCACAAATCATCCAATTTAAGTGGAATCCACAACTAAGCACAGATCTGCCTTTGGATACCACTAGATATAACCAACCTGAGGAAATAGACAATCAGCCAGCTGACAGTGTGTCTCACATGTCATCACCCTGTTGCCACTGGCCATTAGCCCCAGTATACATGCAAATATTACTCAGTCTGTATTTTAAGGAAAGCAGCACATCTTTAATCTCTGTATGGATAATAACATAGAATCGATGGGCCCTGACAACATCACAGATTGCCTATAGCGGGACTCAAAACGTGAACTGACCAGACACGGTTGGAGCTATATTTCAACACAACCTCCAGATGGACTATGTTCCCTTAGAACAATGCACAATACATGCATGCTTCTGACTGTTGGGAGAACATCACCTGATGCATGCATTTATAGACATATCATGACTCTCCTCATCAGTAAGGTAGACCAACAAGTCATCATGGACCTTTTCTAAAATGACACGTAATATCCCAACTGTGTGCAAACGACGTGTGATTTGTTCAGGCTAGATCATTCCTGTTGCATCTGTTTGATGTCCTCAAGTAGGTCAACAAGGGCACACATGATGACTACACTATCATTCTGTGTAACTTGACCTGGCCAAGGCATTTGACACAATTCCACAATGAGGTATTACTGAGACATTGTCACAAGTGACCACAAACATCTATATCACCAAGTGGGTAGACCACTGGATCACATACATTGCAGATAAATATGATGAAGTTTGTGAAGTGACCTATATCTAGAGTCCAGTGATTACGTCTGTGTCTCAGGTCTCTGTGGCAGGCCCTTTCCTCTTTATTATTTAAGTGTCAGATGTCAAGGATGACTTACACATCCTTTATTCAAACATCTTTCTAGAGGACTTCAGATTTTGGCAATCATTGAATTCAAGTGTGATGCTAGTATAACACAGACAGTATCAACACACACAAAGGATTGCTGCCACAGTCAAGAAGACACTGGAGATGAACAAAAATCACAGGGGGGGGGGGAGTTCTTACATTATAAAAGCAAATACACAATGTAATTATATTATAGACAGCATACCCCATGAGCGACCTATGTACTCAGGTAAATGGTATGCAGAATGTCCACTAGCATGTCCCCTCAGTGATGACTACTCCCTTGTATGTAACACTGCTCCTGGGTATATGCGGGACATCCAAATCAAAGGTCATTATATTTCCATATTTCTCAGCCCTCATCACACCAGTAATTGAGTATAATGAATCTTTTCTCATGTTCCTCACAACACATCTTCCAGGGATGAGTTATTCAAGTGTACCACATTTGCCACAGTGACCTCCCATATATCTTATTGGCCATAGCAAGGTATTCCTTTTTGTTGCATAGACATTATTGGTCAATGGTGTGGAACGCTCATCAAGGCATTATAGAAGATGCATGTGTGATACGTCTTCCTGTGATACACACAGTAAATACATAGCTGATTTGCAACATTGATGGCATGGGTTACATTAGTAACAGTGTGGATTGTGTCATATATATATATATATATATATATATATATATATATATATATATATATATATATATATATATATATATATATATGGCATGCACACCTATCAACTAGCCAGGATACCTTTTAATTGCAAATACACAGATACATGTGTGACAGTATTCCCCCCTAACACCTCCTGCAGATGTTAAAGTTTGAGGAAGGTATGCTTGATTCCCCTCAGAGATTGCAGACAAGTAGTAATAGTTGTACACATGTGTTCTTGCAGAACCATCTATGATCACTCACAATCACAGATGTTATGTCAGAGACATGGGATTACTGGTGGTATTATTCTGATATTGTCCATGATTCTGCTTGCTTCTGTCTACTGTTGTCCACTAGCCTCTTACTATGTGTCCCACTTGGTTGAGATCTGTGATAACGTTATATTCATACATTTATAAAAGACCAACTGGAAGCTAAAGGTCCACTAAAGCAATAAATTAAACAAAACCAAATAATAGCAGCATAGACCACCCAGCTGAAAAAACAAAACTTTTTATTCCACACAACAGGTTAGTGCTTTCGGGAAACAATCCCTTCATCAGACAAACCTTCAACAATTCTAACCACATTAAATACAAATAACTAGCCAATGAAAAACTTAAAAACAATCAAATAATTAAAAAGTTAAAAATAAGGTCTACGCCTACTTAAAATGGGCTTTAAAGGAACCATGCCATTTAAACCAGGGGGTCAATTTGCCCCAGTTCTATAATCCATTTTACCTCATGGAATTCTGTAAGATTTTTAACACCCCCCCTGAATTGATTGTAATTAACTGCAAGACCTGAAAACAAAACCAATGCCCTTCATTTCCCTTAATATGCTGAAATAAGGCATTATGGTCCCTTTTTAACCTGACATCTGAAAGATGTTTAAAAATCCTGTCCTTAAATTTACAATTTGTCTTCCCCACATAAAACAATGCACAAAATTGACATCTAGCTAAATAGATTATATTCTCTGTATTACAATTAGCTATGTTGTTCAGAGTATACACTTTATGTGTTGCAGGACGTACAAAAACCTGTTCTTTACTTATAAACATGCAGGCTTTACAATTCAAACAGGGAAACATTCCTTTCCTATTACTAAATGGCATTATTCTACCATTTTGCTTAAAGGGATCTCTTTCACAAAGCATTTGCTTTAAATTAGATTTTCTCTTATATGTGAACCTTGGTTCATCACCTACCAGATCCCTTAGCCCATCATCTGTTTTTAAAATCCGCCAATTCCTCCTGATCACTTCAATAACTTGTCTGTTATTACTGCCATATGTTTAACATAAATTCACTTTACTTCTAACCTTACTGTGTTGCTGCCCCTTATTTACCGTTTTGTTTTTTCCTTCTTTATTGCTCACCCCTTGCTTAGAAAACTAAGGTGCCCCTACATCCTTTTGTTGTTGAGCCACAGTAGATATACCTCATTCTATCTCCCTTTCCTTATAGCCTCTTGATTTAAGTCTAACAGAGAAATTATTAATTTCAGTTTGAAATTCAGTTTCTTCAGTATATAATTGGAAAGCCTAAGTGCTTGTCCCTTGATGTTATTGGTAATGTGGCCAGGATGCATACTATCCTTAGTTAACGTAACATTTTTCCAACACTCTTTACGGAATTTACTGGTCTTAAAACCATCTGATGTGCATCCCAGATCAACATCTAAAAAAATCTATTAGAGATGTTCAAAAGTTCATGGTAAATCTAAAAAATCTGTGGTAGATTCCAAATACTTTTGGAACTCATATAAAGATTCTGTTGTACCCTTCTACAATAAAAAAGTCATCTACAAAACAGCCATAGAAGATGACAGACTGCTTCCATTGATGTCCACCTTTTATAAGCACATCATCCTCCCTCTGGGCTAATACTAAATTGGTGTACGAATTTGCACAGGGGGGTGCCCATGGCTACCCCCTGCTTCTGCCAATAGTCATTTGAATCAAACATGAAGACATTATTCTCCAAAATCAACTCTAACAGGCAAATAACCTGAAGGACAACCTCATTACCAAAGTAATTATTTATATTTAAAAACGTATTTACTACTCGTAACCCATATTCATTGGGTATCACAGTAAACAGGTTTTTCACATCCATAGTGACCATCAAAACCTGTTCTGTGAATTGTAATGACTCAGAGAACTTAAACAATTTTGTTAAAAAATCTTCTGTATCCTTAAATATTCTTTGTACCTGAGGAATAACCTCTTTAAACTTAGATTCAATCCAGATAGAACAAAATTCTGTGGCCCAACCCCTTCCAGAAATGATTGGACGAAAGGGGGGGGGGGGATCCCTCAGGTCCTTGGCAAGGTCTTAAAAACAGGTATAATTGGATTTGTAACATAAACAAAGTCATAAGCATCTGTATTTAAGATACCACTGTTTTTAAAATCAAACGATGTATTAGAAACATGTGCCACAATACTCTTCACCTTAGAGCTATTAATCAATAGATATGTCTCATCACAAGACAGCATAAGAGTAATTTTTCCAGATAGTAGCTCTTGTCCATAACAACGATTGCCCACCCCCCCTTATCAGCCAGTCTAATTACCAAAGAATCTTCAGTCTTTAACTGCTGTAAAGCCTGTCTTTCATCAGTGGTTAGATTATAGAAGCTTTTACCTTTATACAACTTATTTATTTATTTATTTGCAGTTGGTTTACCAGAATAGTCCATTGGGCCATTTGAACGTGTTTTCAATGGAGTCCTGGGGAGAAAAGCTCCAATAACAATCTTGGTTACAATAGTTTAAAGATGATATTTATACAAAGGTTGTAGTTTTGAGCAAAACATTTACAATTGATACAGCAAACATTACAAATAATGCAGACTAGTGATGAGGCTGAAATTGAAACAGACTGGCAATGGAACTGTAGCAGCTGAGAGGCATTTCTCATCCTCTTGTAAATCTTTTCACAACTCTTTAAGAAAGTTTCTATAGCTGGACATAGAACTGGTATGAAAGTACTGGGTTTCTTCAACCTTGTACTACCACTTTCTAAATCATTAGCAGTACCAAACATTCTTTTTAATTCCAAATTCCTGCCAAAAAGTTTCAGTTGCATTATTAAGTCTGTATAAGAAACATTAGACGCTGGCACATAATTCAAACCTCTACTCAATATGTGGAGCTGACAATCCGATAAATGCGTATGAGACAAATTATACACAACGGTAACAGTACCTGCTGTCACAGGGAAACTTTCCATCTCTTCATTTCCCGACTGCCCATTCATTGCCATGGGTGAGCCATTGAAGAATCTCCTCTCTTCTCCCTTTTCTTTCTCACTGGTACCAGTAAAGTCTGGAAAACCAGCTGGGAGTAAAAAGTTTTGGGCCTTGCTCCCAAATCCCAATCGTCAGTTACCCTCACTACTTCCGTTACACCAACTTCTTCCTCACGAGTTGGGAAAGTATCAAAACACTGACAGATTCATTAAACATTTCCTATAAACAGAGAAATACTCAACATTTTTTAAAACTTATTTGCACTTTCACATTTAGATATGCTTGCATACAATACAAATGAATCTAAGAATATATACAAATCTCTTGCCAGACATGCTAACACAGATGACAGTGTTTCATTTTCTTTCCATAGAGTTCCATCACTTTTATTGTGAATAGACTGTTTTAAACTATGAACATGTTTGTGAGGGAGACTCTAAAGTACAAACTGTTTGTGGAGAATCAGCTGAATAGTGAGTGATATCATTAGAATGTTCTTGGTTACTGTGTGATTATTTGAACAGCTGTGTGATAGAAAAAAAATAACTTTTTTAAACAGCTGACTGTTATTTTTAAAATAAGACAGTTGAGACTGTTAATCTGGATTACATAAACGAGTCGGCTAAAGTCAGGTGATGAGTAGTTAGTTAAGAGCAGCAGTTAGTGAAGGGTTACAGTCATTTACAGTGCTGTGGGGTGTATACGCAGGAAAAAGACTCACCTTTGCCTTGCTATTATGTTTTAGATTATGTTTTAGATTAGATTGGGGACAGTATTCTCTAGTTAGATTAGGAAAGTTTAGTTTAGTTTAGTTATTACCCTTTGAAGGGCATATAGATCTGTCTGACTCTGATGGCAGCATTACCATTTGTATTGGGGAGGGGACACAGCTGAAAATATGCTTCAGGCATCCCAAAAGTGTTTGAGAGTTTGAAATTTAAATCTGTTTTAGGTGTGAGTGAATCAGAGGTCTTAAACTTGAACACATTGCTCTGAAATGTATGATAAGGGATTACATTTGGGGTGGACAGAGGTATATAGTCCAGTCCCAGGAAAATAGACCATGTTCCTGTTAAGGGGAATTGTGGAATTTTACTCTTGAGTGCTTTGTGCTCTGGTGTTTTCCATGACATTCCCACACTGGAGTCAGTGGTGAGGACTGAAGCTCCTTAATTATTGAACCAGGTTTTAAGTGGGGTATGTCACATTATTGTTGGCAGACTGGTGGGATATTAACCAGATGTCACATTTTATTGGTGGCAGTCCAGTGGGATATCAACTGGACATCACACTCTTCACATGTGATGATGATAAGTGTTTGAAAGAGGAACATCAAGCAATAAATCTTAACGGTGCAATTAAAGAGAATGTGAGGTTTTGATTGTTACTGTGTACCAACAAGACTGTCCAAAGCCATTGTAGGAGATAAGACAGCCTACATAAGCTGAAATACTTTTCTCCAACCCTGGACTTAGCAAGGTCTTACAGACACAGATCAGTCAAGTCCATATAAATGAACTTAAAAAAGTGTAATTTCATTCCTGATGTTTCAGATATGTCTCCACAATAAATGTATAAGCTCTCTGCTGTATACACCTTAGTGATTTTCCTTGATTGTAGCAGATTGCACACTCTTCATTAGTTTATGCAAACTTTATATATATTGCAACCAAGGTTAGAAATTAACATGTCTATAAAGAGCGACAATAACAAGAGTGACATTCTAGAACTCATTCTGACTTATTACTTCTTTTGGTAATGTAGTAATACACACTCATGACCCTTCTAAGTGCACAAATCCAAGAAAAGACTGTCCAGCTGCTATGCCTTTTCTAAGAGCTTTTTAACATGAATTGCAGGTGCAAGACAAACACTTCTCCAGATAATTGCTTGTGTGCATCTCACAATCATCGTACTATTCTATTTTTGCCACAGTGCTTTTATCGTCATTTATAAATGATAGGCTAAGAAAAAAAAACAACTTTATGTAAAAAAAATAAATAAAAAATAAATAAATAAATATATATATATATATATATATATATATATATATATATATATATATTTATATAAAATCTTAAGCCCAGATTGTGAACACTTTAATTACAGACCACTCACCAAACTTTAAAGAGTGATGTGTACAAATTCAAACAACAGAGACAAGTGTAATACTGCAATTTCCATATTTTAAATGAGTAACAGGGTCTTAAAAGGCATGTGCAAATGAATTCACATAGTGTACATTTTCATAAATGCTTTACTCATAATATGTTTAGTATGTTATACTGTCATTATATTCATTCATAAATATGGATTGCAGTACTGCCAAGTTACACACACAAAGCTTACTGTGTGTGTGTAATACTGACAAATCCTTTACAACAGTCCATAACAAAGGTCAAGCTCTTCATTTATTTATGTAATTATTTATTTATTTGTTAACACATTTCTTTATTAAGTACTGGTCCAGTGATCCCTTTTAGGCATGACCTGAGCCGATGTGGCATATTTATGTAATGAAGATAAACTGAATGTTACATAGATTACCTTGTTATGAAGTGCTGTATGATATGGATACTCCACAAGAAAATAGCATCATTTGTATTACTCAAGCTTCTTGCCTTTTCCAGTTCTTTCCAGGTGCCAAATCAGGGAGCCGATTTAAATGAAAAGCACAGGAATTACAAAAATGTAGGTAACATTAAGACTAATTGGTACCTGGACTTTTGCTTACTAAACAGATACATGTAAAGTGTCATATTAATCCTACTCAGAATGTCTATGTGATATAACTGTGGAGGTCAGTGTGTAAGGAAGAGATAAAATTCAAGTGAGTTAAGATGTCTGTGAGACAGATTCCAATACTGTAGTTGCTCCCTGCTATAGTGTGCTGTCATGCCAAATAAGATGAAAATTGCTGTGAATGTCCTTATTACATGACAGTGTAGTGCAGACAATAACCCCACGGTGGTGGTGAGGGGATCCTGGGACGTGACAATTCCCACTGAGAGGAGCTTAGCTATTACACTTGTGGAAGAGAGGACATGTGGGTTTTGTAGCAGGTTTCCCTGTGAGACAAAAGGCATCATCAACAACATACCATTTTTGTTACTAAAAACATAATGCTTTCTAGGATTTTTTGTCGACTTTTCACTAATGCTCTTGTTAAGCTTTGTAATGCTGAGCAAAAGATTAACATAAAAGATGCTGCTATCCGCTTGTGTATCTGTGACACCTGTTTACTAAGTCCTGGTCCCATATCTTAGGGGAATTGATTCAGACCACACGCATTTGTCACTAACTTTATGAACCATGACCTTTGTCTGTGGAAAGTCATTTGTATAAATATTCTCTGCTTACAGTATTGTGGCTATACAATAGAGTAACACTAAGTCATATTGTGACTGTGTTACTGAATTGTCCTAAGGTTCGGTATCCGTGGGATGCTACATTATTAAATCCCATCTAAAGCCATTCCAAAAAAAAAAAAACAAAAACAATAGAGATATGTTCATTCCCAAACAATGCTGCAACCTTCTCAAAAACAAGTTGGGAGGGTGGCATAATGGTTTAGGTGCTTTCCTTACAAACACAAGGTATAAGGTTTGAATCTCACAGGAGATAACTGGCGAAGCTTAAAATGGCTCATAAGGGCAGTTAGCCTAATACTAATCTATAAGTGCAGAATTGATAAATGCAGAAAAAATACTTTAATTCTTACTGTGACACTTCTAAATGCCGTATTTTAATAGTTTTTTGGTGGCCAAAAATGTTGAAAGTGGACCTGTCCGAATACTTATCACCACTAATAATGAAGAAAAGACTACATCGCAAAATAAAGTCAACTGTTTCATACTGCTGATCAAAAAAACCCACACCAAAGCAAACAAGGCCATAACATTTCTTCCTGAATGCAGAGGCTGCGCTTCATGGTAACATCAATAATAAAAAGTACATTCGCTTTTCACAGTAATGACTCCTGGATTTGTATTACTGCTTTGTACTGCATGACTGAGTCTGACTCTCATGATTTAAATTCAGCTAAAACATGTATGAAGGAGGAGAGCAGGCCTATAAGCCTGTCATTCAGTACTTCTGTCAAGCATTACAAAGGAGTAAATAACAGTAGCATAAAAGCACTTAACAATAATTTATGAGTCTCCCATGTAGCT